>NC_068374.1:25088293-25388293 GCF_023724105.1 Carassius gibelio
TGGAGTAAAGTTTAATTAAACAGATACATTAATCATACAATGCTCCATTAGATTATTAAAGTAAGCTTATCTGCATATTTTTATAATAACAATGATGAAGAATAAGCATCAATATTTTTTGTGAATGTGCTGTAAAGAAAACGAAATGATGGCGATGCAGTTTTTGGCATGCCCATTCATACAGCGGTATGAGATGTCCCGAAATATATCTCTTTTAGCACTTTTGACATAATTTGTAAATATAGGTTTACCACCTTGCAGTTCAATTGTGATGTGGGCTTAGTTTTATCGTCTGTTTTTAAAACATTTCAAATGAGGATGAGAAGCCGATTCCACATTTATGCGTGTGAAGTGGGGTGCTGAGGTGAAATAGTGGGGCAATTTGATAATAACAGCTGAATAATATAGGAAAATTAATAATAATTGAATACATTAATAGGAGATGCTAATCTTACATTTAAAAGGTAACGAGTGACTAATGCCGCATTTCCACTGAAATTACCAGGAACTTTCCCCCCCCCCAGACCTGTTGCTTTCTGCATTTCCACCGCGGTGTAACGTACCGGGAAGATTAGGCAAATAGACTTGTGATGTAGGTCTGCGCACGTTTCTCAATACTATAGTACGCTGATTTTGGACGTGCATCCTCAGTAGTGCAGACTTTGTGCATTCGACTTGGGAGTATGATGTCCGCAACGATGCAAATCCGGTAAATCTGCAAACAGCAGCGTACTTGATAACATCAGTCAGCTGACCATGGCTACTGCAATTTTCCTCTCTGTATATTTACAATAATACTAATTATGATATCAAATACCACTGCCTCCTTTCATTTTCATTTAAACATAATAACAGCTGCAGAAATGTACTTAGTTCAGGGATATGTGTATATATACAGCCATTACAATGAAATTAAATATTATATAAATTTGCCTTTTTTTTCATTTTAACATATAGATCAATTGAATACAGACCAAATATAACCTGTTAGATTTACCCAAAATGAATTATTATGTTTAACCACTAAAGAGACATCAGAGCCAGCGGCACACATCAGAAGGTCTAGCCGAGTTGAGAGTGCTCTCGGTGGATACATGAGGACTGAGCTCTCGCTGATCGCGAGGAGCTCACCATCTCCGAGATCAGCGAAATACATTTTTAAATAGGCGCAGTCTTTATAAATCAACCACAAATTTGAGTTTTAAACAACAACATTCTCACCTGAAATACTTTAAGTTAAATTTCATGACGCAATAACAGTAATATTTTGAAAATGATCCGAACAAATGGTGGTTGAACTCAACCAATGCTGTGAAAACTCAACCAATCAGCATGTTTAGCGTCCAAGTCCCGCCCCCCGAAAGTTCCGGCACCTTGAAAAAGTACTACCTCGCCAGCAGGGACTTTCTGAGGGGCATTTTTTTACCTGGAACTTTATTTAGTTCCTGGTTCCTGCGATGGAATCACACCGAGTAACAGGCCAAAGTCCTTTGTTCCTGGGTAAAGTTCCTGCGGTGGAAACACGGCATAATGGAGCAGATAGTGTGCTGCTTGAAATGAGATTTGGTCATAGTGCATTACTTTTACCCTCAAAGTGTGTGTGTGTGTGTGTGTGTGTGTGTATACACACACACACAATATAAATACAGAAATAATGCTAAAATAACAGACATATTGGATGAGTAAAAAAAAAATAATTTTAACAAATAAAATTATGTACACTCAAATATATGAAGTCTACAGTAATATCAGTCTGAAAAAAATTTATTAAATGGAGCTGGTCACTTCAAGATTTTTTGTGACCAACAGAGAGGAGGAAAAAAAAATCAACTGAGTACACTTGTACCATGTTTTGTTTAATATTAATGTATTTTTGTCTTGTGCACAGACAACGGAGAACTGAAAATGCATTGTCAGTGTCACTCTCAATAGAGGTGGTGGATGCATCTAGTCATCTGACATCTTCAGACCACACGACCTCATTTATGTGCATGCTTTTAACTACAGAATGCACCTATTCAGAGAGACTTACTGGACCTCTTCACCTCTACACAGGTGGGCTGGGTAAGGAGAAACATTTCACCTCTTTAAAAGTGGAGAGGGGCAAATTTTATCAGCAAATCTGAGATCCAGTGACAAGCAGTGAAGCGAGGCGACTTGGGTCCTGGCAAAGCACTCCACACAGGCCCGATGCTCCCTGAGGCTTCGCTCTCCATGTGTGGTCCCTCTCTGTTTCTCTGAGGGCCTGTGTGCCTCCATGCACACAAACAATATGACAACACCGACGGCCCCAGATGAGCCAAGACAAGAAAAACCATCAATCTAGGGCTGTGAACTCGACTGTGAGAGCTTGATTTTCCCTGCCCTCCACTCCTTATCTAAAAGCAGCCCACAAAACACACATACACACAGGATCTTCTTTTTTTCCACACTCAGTCTGGTAACATTGCTTAATGGAGCCAATGGTAGGATCCATCCCCTTCTTTTACGTCCTCCATATGCTTTGATTTCACTGCTCTGCAAGAAAGGAAAATGATTCACGCTGCTGGCGTGCGCAGCGGAGCTGCAGCTGGAAGCTGCACCTGCAACTCCCAAATCTGGGAAAACAAGCTCCCGGGAACAGGCGGAGAGAAACAGGCCGGGCTTCACAAACACACATACATATATGCAGAATACCTCATCACCATCCAAGGACTAACTGATCATTTTGAACACAGATGAGCAGTTTGAACTCTGTGGTTTCTAGAAAATCCATTGATAGATTCATTAAACCAGCCAAGTTGCCACAAACACAGGGGGGCATCATCAACATTGTGATTCAAGCCAATAAAAAGCAGCTTTTTTCAACAATAAAGGCTTTAATTACCAAAAACAGTAACATTTCAGCTTTCATGATGACTTGTTGGACTGCTTATTAACTAAACTGGTATGTCAAAGCAGGACTAGATCAAAAGGCCATACTATTAGAGATTGTTACGGTCTTCTTTTGCCCTGACCATCCTCTTAACACCGTCCTGTGCGACTGTTGCCCCCAAAAGTGAATTCTCCACAGTCACAAACACATGTACAAGTCAGACATTCCACACGGTACCCCTGCACGAACATGCACAAGTCTTCATTGCTGGCAAAACTTCACCAGTTGAAATTAAGTGTACAAGTGCACCTTACTTTCCACAGTCAATTGACCTTAAAACATTTGAGTATATTTAAAATACATAAAAAGGGATTATTAGTTGCAATGCGACTAAAGTCAAAGGGTTTAGAAGTATAATATATTATAAACAGTGATTCTGTCTACACTGGATGATGTACATTAGGTGCAAATGTGATTTTTTTTTTCTATATTGTTGTTATAATGTATTTCAGAGTGTGAGCTATATTTAGTGAAAATCTGTATTATCTGAATGCACAGTGATGTTACAGTGAGGGTTAAAATACACTTAAATCAGTGATATTTGCATGCCAAACTAAACTAACAAGGACACTGACACACACACGATCTCTCACGCAAACTTGTGTAGCCCCTCTATTCACACGCAAACAGCTGGGTGAGGAATGTGGGGAAAACATGCTCCCAGTTCTGTTTTGAATAGTGCTAACTTTGCTGGTCACCCCCTGCCACTTTGAAGCATTCAGAGGCACCCTTGGTACTTCACAGACAGACTGTAATGTGGGATTATGGAGTGCTGCTGGATGTTTGAATTGCTATGAACTTTGTCCTATAGTCAAAAAGATTTCTTACCTTACGATGGTGCATATGGTTCCACATCATGCATACTGGACCTGTTTAAAAAAATACAAAAAGATATGTATCCGTGGGTACACATTACAATAAAAGACTGTTGGACCTTTATCTCACAGTGACATCAGTTATCTTGATTCAGAAACAAGGATGGTGACAGTGATAGTGATGTATCACCATCAGGTAAGTCCTGACTGGGCCACCCATGTTTTTAACTCAATACATCTGACAGCATCGGTTGCAGTAACAACTTGAGAAGTTTTTGAGAGATACTTAGAACTAAATATCTAAGTCTTTGGTATGAACTTTACAAAAAGGGGTGAGTTGGTTGTTATGGTGCAAAGGCTTCCCCAAACAGTCCGTCTCCCTGGTCAAAATTGTCATTTTCATCACTAAAATGTTCAAATTTTTATGGGTGGGCCGCCTCTCCCCTGAGGCCAAATGAGTAGGCTATGCTCATCAACGGTCCCGGGACAATGTTCTTGATTGCCCGCTCCCCTCAGTTAAACACTGTCCTCGCTGTAGTACACTTAGCGGAGTCATTTTTCATTTTCTTCTGACAGCTTGTCAATGTAGGTATGTTACAAATGCCTTTAAGGTACTGGTGTTTCATCTGGTAGGTTGTGACATAGTAAGAAAAAAAAGCAGAATAAAATAAGCTGTGCAAAGTTAAAACAGCAAAACTCTAAAATAATAAAAATAATACATATATTTATCTATAATAAATAATTTTGATAATGTTTTACATTTTAAATACTACCACATTTATTTATTTTTTTACATTAAATGTTAATGTTTTAAACTATGCTTCAAAACTTTTATAATTATATTTCTATCAATTAATATATTATTATTAATAATACTTATGTGTTCGTGTGTGTGCTTATATTTTATTTAGCCCAAAACACATAATAGACTCACCAGTATTGATCTGGGTACTGTTACAGAAGAAGGGGTCCAGTTTTCAAGGTAAACTTGTGTGTGATGCTGACTGCCATGCTAAGGTGGACTGGTATAACGTGCCAGTTTAAGAAACTTCATACAGCTGCTGCTCAGGCCAGAACTGACTTTGGCAAACACTCGGAAACCTCAAGATCCTTAACAACTCATGTCCTTTCTGCCATCCAAGGCAAGCAGAGCCCTGTCAGAGTCGTGTCAGGAAACCTCAAACCGGAGGAGTGTATCAAAGAGGCCTGCAGGCACTTAAACGCCAGCGCCTCCTGCAACTAAATGAGCCAAGAAATAAAACTTTTGACCGATTTATGTCTTTTGCAGTACCACAGTACTAGGAAATGGCATGAAATACTGTATAACTGCTTTTACAGCACTAAACGTGGTGACTGTAGTGTCTCCGTCGCTGGCACGCAAGCCAAATATTAATGTAGTCAATGCAGGAACGCACTAACAAAGCAAACGTTTGGAAAATATTTGGACACTTTGGATTCAAATATAAATATAGACGACCCCTATGCCGCGATAATTGTATTTTTTGAATGTTTACTAAAAATAAACATATCAATTGATCTTATTTTCCGTTTTTCACTTCTTGATGACTTCTTCTTAAAGCCGTTGCGTCTGCATTATCTTAAACTTTTGTTTTAAATTTACTGTGAGACATATAACTTACAGCATATACGGGTTTCTAAACACATAAGTGTCGTTTTGTTCTGAAATAAATTTATTTATCCATGCTTTGCCTGCTAGGTTGAGAAACTAGAAACGCTACTAACAAACAACGTCGTCCAAGGTCGAGCTCATGAATGTTAATTAGATTACGCAAACGGTTTTGATTACGTGCCAGATGGCGTTACAGTCGAGTGACGTAATTACGTATATTAATATTCATGAGATTTTTCCCTACAATTTAAAGTAAATAGCGTAGTACTTTTAACAAGTAAAATATTATGTATGCTAAAATAAAGGCATATATGTCAATGTCCACCATTGTCAAAAATAAGAAAATAACATCTTTCCTAAGAAAGGTTACAGTTTCGTTATTTTAGTTTCTCAACGGCTCTGAATTTCTTATCCTTATTATTACCATGATATTAATGTGATTAATGTTTACTGGTAGCCCTAGTTTATTAATGATAAGTGTAAAAGGGCATTTTTTATATAATTTTAGCAAGTAGAAGTACACTAAATAAAATAAAAAATTTGACCTTTTAGGACAGTTTGAGAAGGTTCTTCCACTAGAGGGAGCAGCGGAGACTGAATCCACTGATGACGTGTAGAGCAGCATGGCGGCGCCTATGATGGAGCACAACAGCCACAGCGGCAATGATTTTTCTCAGCCAGAGCGTACAGAAGGCAGTACATCTAAATCTCCTTCAGAGAATGACAACTTTACAGATGATGTAGTTGAACTTGTTCAGAAAGAGATAGGTGGCGATCTTAAGTCGCTAAAGAAGGTGGCAGGGCTTTTGGAGAAACTGACGTTGGAGAACAAGCAGCTGGAGGAGCAGGTAAACAGAGCCACAGAGTCTCCGTTGACATCATTCAAGTGTTGTAGAGAATAAAAAAAGAATAAAGACATTTTCTTAAATTTGAATTAAATTTTTTTTATTACGATTGGCTTCAAATGTGAGACAAACTACACCAAATGCTTGACTTTTCATTAATGTCGTGTTTTAAGTTTTATTTATTACTTGCGACTGCATAAAATAAGATTCACAAAAGTGAGTTTACACGCAAGGAAAGCATATTAAATTCAAGTAAATTGTCTACTTTAATGTTCTAGTAAATTCTGTGGAAATAAAATGTCAGTGCACTGGGTGAAATTATGCTCATACAACGTAATGTAAAAATCAAACTACATACATATTCTGACCTGTACTTACTAAAAAAAAAAAAAGATAAAATATCATACTCAATTTTATTATATTTTAAATTATTTAATAATTCTAGATGATAAATGTAAAACCTAGTTGTTTGAAGGATAGTGGCAAAGATTGGTAAAGATTTAAATGAGAATTAATTATTTTGGGGGGACTTCACTGCAATTCTTTAATAGTCTTTTAATGCCATTCAATCCTTTTTGTTTTAAATATAGCTGATAAGATTTTTTTTATTAAACCTTTATTGTTCTGATGCTTGAAAACCCAATTTAATCTTTGACCCATATTTATACATTTTCTGTATTATTTATGCATTTAGTTTTTTATATTTGTAGTTCTGTTATTATTATTTTAGTATTTTGGGGTTATTTATAAAATTATTATTATTTATTTTTTAGGAATACTTTTGTTTATTTGTAATCCAAAACAACCCTTCAGCAGCATGTGTGTGTGTGCATGCAGGTGCTGACTGTGTCCTCTTCGGTGCCGCTGCGTGTGTCCGCTGCCCTGTCCGCGGCAGAGGAGTCTCGAGTGAAGCTGGAGTCTTTACTGGAGAAGGAGAGAGTTCTGTCCAACACTTTGCAGCAGCATCTGCAGGGCGCACAGGTCTGGGCCGACAGCATCGGGCAGGTCTTGGGTCAGCTAGACACATTAGAGAGGCATATGAAGTACCTTCAATGTCTTGCTCGTATTGAGGAGCTCAGGTAAGGGTTTCTAAAGATTTTGGAGGGCACTGGAGATGTATACTGGCATCTAACACAAGCTGCACTTCGCTTTTTTGGTTTTTGTGTTGCATTAGTGACAGCATCCAGCAGTATCTGATGACCAATAGCATGTGGGATGCAGTCAGTGCGATAGACAGGATGGCCTCTCTGGATATGGGTTTGAGAGAGTCCGGCTGTAGCCACTTGCAGGCCTTCCTCAGAGAAACACTTCGCTTTTGGCACAAGATCCTTAAAGACAAACTTGCCAGGTATTAGACTTATAAACATTTCGTATTGTATGTTTAAAAGAACAAATATTTTCACACTAAACGTTTGGTTCTGTTTCAGTGATTTTGAGGAAATCCTGACGCAGTTCCACTGGCCGTTCATCTCACCCCCTACACAGACCCTCTCACCCCCAGCCAACGCACAGGAGCTCAACAGCCAGCTGGAGCTACTGGGGTCCCAGCTTCTCTCTCTCCAGACCTCGTATCCTTAATCATTCAGAATTAAATCCACCTAAATATAGATTTTCTCAATACACTTCACGTGATCGTTTCGGTGTGCATAACCTGAAAGGATTAGATTGATTCAGAGTCATAACAAAATCCTTAAAGTGTGAGACAAACTACATGAGATGATATTCTATTTTATTTACAGTATACTTTATTTATTTTATAATTATTTTAATTATTTATTTTTCTGGTTTTAAAGATACAAAGCTGGTCATTTTATTTACTTTTTATTACATTTTTCTTTGCATTTTTTTAATTATGTTATTATTTAAGTTAGTAATTATTTTCTTTTTTTTAAGGTGCAAAGCTTGTCATTTTCCTTAACAGGTGCTAAAGTGATGACCTTATATCAGAGAATAAAGAAACAGCGTCTCGTCCTGGGCAGTCCCAGACTCCTCCACTCTCATTGCCCATTCAGATCATGTTGCTTCCCCTCGGTAAGAGGTTCAGGTATCACTTCACTGGAAACCGCCAGACCAACAACTTAAGCAAGGTCAGAGATTACGCATTTGTGTGAGAAGGCAAGCTCCTGATAAATGATCAAATGTACATTAATAAGACATGATGTGAACTTCCACCTTTACAGCCTGAGTGGTATTTGACCCAAGTCCTCATTTGGATGGGAAACAGCTCCAACTTTATGGATGAGAAGATTCAGCCTATATTGGATCGTGCCGGGGCCAAAGTTAGCGCGAGGGTATGTTCATCATTGCACTGGTTACAGTCGGTATTCTAAATGCATTGATTTCATCTAGTTTTATTTCCCCTCATACAGCTCTCATTCAGATCTGTCTCATTTTTTGAATGATAAATATCACTCAGATTTACATCACAATATGACTGAAAAGATCTATTTCTAATTCTGGTCTAATGCGACTTTAAGAAATGCATCAAAGCCATCATAAGTCCTTAAAGTCTTATCAATCTGTCCTCCAGGTGGAGCTGTGCAGGGGGCTTCTGACTCTTGCCCAGGAGAAGCTCACCCAGGACGCTCCTCGGTTGCTCTATGATGATGCTCTCTTCTGCCACCTAGTTGACGAGGTGCTGCAGTTCGAAAAAGAGCTCCGCAGCACCCACAGCTACCCGCGAACCTATCCCGGCGTCTTACACATTCTATTGGAAGAGACTGTGTTCCAGAAGTGGCTCAGCGTGGAGAGAAAGAGTGAGTGTAAATGCTAGGACTTTGAACGTCACATTTTCAGTTTCTGTGATAAAGTAAATTGTGTATGTTGCTTTCTAGTGGCTGTGGAAAAAGTGGACGCCATGCTGTCTGCAGAGGGAGCCTGGAGCTCCCAGTACAAAGACATCACTGATATGGATGAACTTAAAGCACCAGATTGTGCAGAAACCTTCATGACCCTTCTGCTGGTCATCACTGGTATAAATAATAATAAAAAAAAAATCCTCATCCTCATATTTGATTCTTAGGTTAAAACTTGTTTCTAAATCTCTCCCCAATCCTTCGCTTAGAACGGTACCGCTCTCTGCCGTGTCCACGGGCTCAGCTCAGTTTCCTGGCTCTGCAGAAGGAGCTGGTGGATGATTTCCGTATCCGCCTCACGCAGGTCATGAAAGAAGAGTCCCGACAACCGCTGAGCCCTCGCTACTGCGCCATCCTCAATGCTGCCAACTACATCTCCACTGTTCTCAGTGACTGGGGGGACAATGTTGTAAGTGTATTTGAGTCACAGGAACAGGAATTTGTCAGGTGTGTCCAAACCTGTTCCAAGAGGGCCACTGTCCTGCAGAGTTCAACTCTAGCCCTAAATAAACAAACCTGAAGCAAAGCAATCAAGGTCTTCAGATTCACTAGAAACTTCCAGTCAAGTGTGTTGGAGCAAAAAACTGTAGGATACTGGCCTTCCAGGAGCAGGATTAAAAAACCCTGTACAAGGGTAATGAGGGTCATGTTACATATTCTTTGTATTAGTAGTCATTTAGCATTTTTGATGATAATTTCTGTCCAAAAAAAACCCTACCTAGTAAATTTATAAGATTCCTTATTTTTAGTTGTGTACACTCTTATTAGTCCTTGACCCATTAATAAATACCTTGATTGAGAACCGAAACGCATGCATGCACAACATGCTTTTGTTTTCTCTCAGTTCTTCTTGCAGTTGCAGCAGGCTGCAGTGTCAGTCGGCGAGGAGATCCTAGGTCCTCTCGGGGCCACAGAGACGGGGCGTCTGGCCTCTCTGGAAGGATCTTTGTTTGAGGGGCTGTTAGCCCTGCTGGAAAGGCTACGAGGAGACATGCTGGGACGATTGCTAGATGCAGTCATGAGAGACGTCAAAGAGAAGGCACAGCCATACTGTAAAGACAGGTACGGGTGGGAATAACCTAAAAACTCAACAGTTGTGTTAACAGCGCATTTAATGATTCCTTATGAGCATGTGCTTATTGTCAGTGTTAAGCTTTAGGCCTCAACGCCCCTTAAACGGCTCTTTAGTTCACCAGAATTAGGACACTAGAAAATGAGTTAGGATGGTTTCAATCTGAGCAGCGATCTTGTGTATCAGGTTTTGAAGTGTAAGTGTATAACGCGAATCTGGTCTATTTCAGGTGGATCTCTTTGCCATCACAGAGCGACCAAGCCACTATGTCGTTATCCAGCTCTGCATGTCCCATGATGCTTTGCCTACGGGATCACCTGCTCCAGCTGCAGCAGATGTTGTGTCTTCCTCTGTTTCAGATGTTCTGGCAGGGCCTTGCCGAGAGACTCGACAACTTCATCTACGAAGAAGTCAGTCTCTTTCTTCAACTGTCTCACTGTTAAAACTGAATTTACCATAAACTAATGTGGCTTAACTAATGCTGACACTAATGTACAAAGGTTTAGATTTGTCAAATGTTTTGTAAGAAGTCTCCTATTATCAACAAGGCTGCATTTATTTGATTTAAAATACAGTTTAAACAGTAACATAAGAAAGAATTATTACAAATACTGTCACTTTTGATCAGTTTAAAGCATCCTTGTTAAATACAAGTGTTAATTTTCTTTTTAAAAAATCTTACAGACCCCAAACCTTTTAATGGTAGCGTATCTTTAAAAGCCTCAAAATCAAACTTAAAAATGTCAAGTCAAGATTACCTGTATCTGAAGTCTGCATGCATTATTTTGTTGGAGTGTGTTGTTTATTTGGTTTTTGGCTCTCGCCCTTAGCTGATCCTGTATAACCATTTCAATGAAGGCGGGGTGGCACAGCTTCAATACGATATGACCAGAAACCTCTTCCCTCTCTTTGGACACTACTGCAAGAGACCTGAAAACTTCTTCAAACAGTACGTTTGTTTATTCAGAGCTATTATCTAGGAAAACCTCATTCTAATTTGTCTCTTTCCTCATCTCAGTGTGAAAGAGGCCTGCATCATCCTGACTCTGAAGGTGGGCCCGGCGCTGCTGTTGTGTGATGTGCTGAAGCCGTCAGAGGAGGATGAGGGCATGCTGAACCATCAGCAGCCCAGTCCAGAGTCAGCGCTCAATGAACTGGGAGTCTATAAGCTGGCCCCCAGTGATGTGCAGATCCTCCTCAACCTCCGCTCAGCCTGGCTCAAACAATGAGAAATCACCCAGAGCAGCACCAAGAAAGCATTACCGAGCACTCAAACACCTGTTAAGACTTACAAGATAACTACATCAGCTGATCTACAGTATTTAAAGTGAACTGAAGGGAGATATGAAGAGTACGCTGATGTGAAAAAAACTATTTTGCTGACATACTTTCATCAGAAACAAATAAATTAATACATGTTTCAGTGTTTTCCTCTTTATTTAGTGTTAAAACATTTACATTTTGTGTATAGTATATTAAATAGGAGTAGTTGGGGAATTTGGTTTTATCTTATCAAGCTAGGGCAGATCAAGGCTATGGGTTTTATCTCAGAAGCGAGAGGAGCCATGCAATGATGGCTGTGTCTTGCAGTGTGCCGCCGGTTGCAGGATTAAAGCAGCGTTCCAGGTTCGGAAGAGTCTGCATGCTTGGGTCAAAGGGCATCTGTGTGGGTACAGTAAAGCATTCGAGACGGAATCACACACACGTCTGTCAGGAGGTTTTCTCCAATCATAACAACACATGTTCGAATTGCTGTTGTTATTGTTGACAGATTAAAACTTTTTAAATAGGGTTTCGTTCATTGAAATATAAATATTAGATGAAAAACCTAAACCTAAATAACTTTAATAATTAGGAATGTTGCCTTGGCATCTAACAGAAATAAGTTTCAAGTACTAAAACGGCATAAAAAATTAAAATATATAAAAAAGAACAATAAAATTACTAAAATAATAAAACTGAATTGAAAACTGAAAATACATTAAAAACGTTAAATATATGAGTATATAAATTATGCTAAACTAAGAATGTTTAGAATATATATGACAGTGTGACACTTCACCTCTGTAATGGTGGCTGAATTGAAATCGGGCTTCAGTAAATTTTGGATCTCGGAGCAGATGTGTGTGGTTTTCTCCAAAAACTTTTCCTGAAACAAACCATTGTAGGTGAATTTCAAATAGAGGTAAATACAGGGTACTCTTCATTTAGGGTTAGTGTAAAAAGTACAGCATGGTGATTTAGGACTCGGAGAAACCTGTCGGTGTGGGGTGGAGGTAGACGTTTTCTGCTCCTTTTCTTCTTGTGGGCTGAAGGAGGCGGCCGAGTTGGTGGAGGGTGAAACATGCCCATCAACCTCTTCACATGTTGAGCTCAGCAGGGCATGAACGGCCTTCAGCCTGGATGGAGCAATAACAGTAAACTAAACTCAGTTAACTAACACTTAAATCAAATGCACAAAAAAATTGGTAATTCTTAACCATCGTTCCCTTCCTGCCAAAAATGTGCTCTGTAAAAACAGTGACTCTTCATGGCCTTTAAATACTGGAATATTGTGTCCATGAGCATTATCTTAGCAAGTGGAATCCAACACAAAATAAGGTTTGTCTTTGGATAGATAAACATAACTTATACCTGTCCAAACAGATCGCTCTCTGTCCAGCCTGTAGTACTGCCACTACATCTGCAGTAGGGCTCATTGCTGATAGAGGAGCATTATTTACAGCAAAGAGAAGCAGAATCTGAAGACATCAAATACAACACTGCTCAGGAACTGATGTTTATGACTGAGACAACTTTTCAATTGAAATAAAAGGATAAGCAGATCAAAAAACTTACTCTAAAGGACTAGAATAAAAAAAAAACATGAGTTCAAATAATTCGTAAACACTTGAGGGTCTGACTACCGTGTTGTTCTCTGACGTGGGTCTGTACCACTGGATGATCAGTTCCTGGATGTCAGTGCTGGCCCAGGGGTAAAGATCTGACAATGGCTGCCCATGCTGGCAAGGCTTAGGAGACAGACAACAATAACAATTTCATTTTTTTCTGTTATCATTATTATATAACAGGTAATGCATGTGTGAACAGAAACCTGTATTCGCTGAGGCCTCAGTATTACATCTGCAGGGGGATCAGGAACGGCCCACTGATCTCTGTAGGAGGGTTGGTGACGGCTGAAGAAGGTGTGTAACTGGGACAGTCTGAGAGCAAGTTTGGGATCACCGGACATGGACAGCAGCCCATCAACACCCTGCACTGCTCCTGAATAGAAGCCAATTACACCAAAACATATATATATATATATATATATATATATATATATATATATATATATATATATACAGTACAAATGCTTTCACAGAGTAGATTTATTGATTGTTTAATGTACTGAATGAAAAAGCCTTAGTTGCTTGTGCTGTACCTGGTTGTGAAGAGACCTGTAGGAGGTTGTTTAAGTGCATGTAGTAGCGGGACATATGAACCCAGGTCAGATGAGGGCATTTCCTTTTGTTAATCTCATGCTCAGCATCCATGAATGCCTCGGGATTGGTGACACAGTTCTCAGGGTTTTCTAGCCCCCCTGCCAATGAGATGAGAACGTCATGTACGTATTTAGAAATGAATACTTTTGTTCACTTTCTATTCTTCAAAGACTCCTAAATATACTAAAGCAGCACAACTGCTTTCAACATTGATGATAATAACAAATGTGAGCAGCAAATCAGCATATTAGAATCATTTGTGAAGGATCATGTGACACTGGAAGGCTGGAGTGACGATTGCTTTTCGCATGAATAAATCACATCTATATATTCAAAAATAAATCAATAATTTTAAATTGTAATAATATTTCACAATATTACTTTTTCAAAAATACTGCTTCCAAAAATATTTAAAAATCTTACGGACCCCAAACTTTTGGACGGTTACGTCTACTTCATCTGATTCAAAGCAAGAATCTAACACAAGACCTAAAATCCTATGTCTAATGCAAAACTAAATACTGAATTTTGGGTTAGATGTTACCACAGGGGTGAAAGAGATCATTCAATGCAAAGTCAGGCAGGGCTTTAGTTGCAGAAAGGGGTACAGGGCCTTCTGTAACGTGAGTAAATCCATGCGAATGGCCACATTTGCCAATAACTTCTGATGTCTAGAAAGCAAAAGGATAAAATGAGGATAAATCCTTTCTGAACAAACTTCATTCGGATGTGTGGATGATGTCCATACACACCTTCAAAGCCATCCTCAAACAAATCCAGCTTAGCAGTAGGTAGGTCTCTCTGACTGTTTCCTACGAAAACCACACACACAGATGCATAAATATCACAGAGGTACACTGCTGTTATCCTCAAATTCTGTCAGTTTATAGCACCTTGCTGGACTCATCATATGTTGGTGAGGGGGGAGGAGTCTGATGTTTAGGGGGTGGGGTAATCTGCTCGCACTCTTGCAAGTATATCAAAGCCATTTCCAGGTAGCACTTGTGTGTCAACCTGAAATATTCACATACACAAAATGTGAGTCATGTATGAACAGAATTAGAGGAGAACTTTAGTAAAACAACTTACCGCAAGCTTTGGCTAAGAGTATAGTTAAATGTGGTTAAACACCCAAAAAAGGCCTCTAGGACTTTCTGAGGATCAGATTTTTGCATAGAAATAAGACGTCTGCCCACTACTCCTGCAAACACAAACGATCGACCATCTGCGATTATTACTGGTGCACAAGACAAGACGCTAGATATAAAGATCACTCCATACTGGTCACCTGTGCAGTAGAGGATATCAGCCTCCAGCTGGTGGTCTCTGTTGGCAGAGGCCTGAGAGATGCTGAGCGCAGACTGCAGAACTTCTTGAGCAGATATTAAGGGCCTCCAGGGTTCCTCACCTCCTTCAGAGGAACTTGACAAGGCCTGCAATGCCAAAGAGTGACCTGGAACAAACAGAATCAATATGCGGCAAAATCACAGTAGAAACTCAGCTTGCATTTTGTAAAAGAAATGCCCATGGCTTAGCAAAAGAATTGTTAAAGTTTTAGATTAGGTTTAGGTTTGACATTTAATTCTATGTAGACTAAATGCTTACAATTAAGACAAATGATGACTCAGTATGCAAAATGATATAATAAAGAAATCTAATCACAATTTAGATATAAAATATCATATAACAATTTTAATTCTAAACATTTTTTCAACAAAAAAACTAAAAAGGAATAGCACACCTAAGGCTATTTATAAACCAAAGTTTCTATATGTTAAGCAGTTCTGAGCAGTTCTAAGTTTACTGCACAAGTTGAACACTTAAAGAGTGTAATGTTAGAGGACTATCAGGCTATGCAGTTGTCATACCGATCCGCATGGTTGCCTTGGCCAGCAGGGGAAGCTGCGGAAGATAAACATTCTTTAGGCCAGCTAGTAGTTCCACCTCCCCTCCTTTTTTGAGACCTATGGACTCTCCAAAGGCACAGAGCTGAAAACAAAGAACAATATTACCACTTCAAAATATGTCAAACATGCATTTAATGTTGTTGTTCTTATATGTTCAAAATGACCTGTTCTAGAAACTCTACGTCTTTCTCAGATCTTTACTGTCTTTAGATTACAACAAAGGTGAAGTGCACCTGATTATCTACTCTTGTGTAATGCTTCACCAAACATTTCGAGCATAATATCCGAAACCTGTTGCTGCAGTAGTTTCTGTGTGAGCAGGTGAAGAGTCTGGCTTCCTGTTCCTCTCAGCTCACTAAGAAGTAACGCAGCCTCAGCTAGAGTCATCTGAGAGCGCAGAGATAGAGCATTGCGTCCGGATAACAAGCTCACAATCTCCTAAACAGACACACAGGTCATCATCCAACAGAAACAGTCAAATAGCACAGCGTCAGAATCAACTGTCATAACAAACTACTGACCTGTAGCATGGACGTGCTGTCTTCTCTGGGTCTGCCACGGTGTGTATTAAGTTGGACGCCTTGTAGGAGCAGCAGGGCTTTAGAGTCAGGGTCTCCCCAGGCCTCTGCTTCCTCCAGACCTTCTTTCAGAAGTCGGAGCGCCTCTGCACTGCTGTCTGCACCTGCACGAACAAACGCAAGCTGTCAAACACCAAATACCAATTCTACCGCATTAAGCTTCGCAAGGCAGCTAACCGGAACAGATTGCAGTTCCAGGGATATGGCCTACGAGGGAGCGAACCACTGCCAGCCTACAGCGCAACCAGAAAAGGAGATCCATGCGTTCTCTCGCTTCCACTTCTTCTGGAACACCTCCGCTATTGAGACTGAGAACAGACTTTGCGTCCCCAGAGCTTGTCTGTAGAGAAAAAGACAAAGAGATAAAAGTCGAATGAAACTGAATCTGTCCTTTAGAGCATGGATGACACAAGATCTGAATTAAGCACTGAATTTCTGGAAGTAAATCAGAGGTTGATTATTGCCTGTTGTGCTTTGGCTCTGGGTCGTCTGAAAGCAGAGGAGGGTGGTCCGGGAGGAGGCAGCGGGCGGAAATCACTTTGAAACACAGGAGACCCCTGAAGGAGCCTCAAAGCAGACACTGACAAATCTGCACTACAATAGAGAGGAAAGACGTATAGTTTTACAATGGGTTCAAACTTCTATACGTGCCTGCATACCGAGACATTCAATACCATAAAAAGTTTCAGGCCGGTTAAGATTTTAAATGCTTTTCAAAGACTCATCTGCTCATATGCCCATCAAGACTCCATTTATTTGATCAACAACATAATTTAAAGTAACTGCTTTGTCATACCGATCCACATTAATATATTTTAATATGTAATTTATTTTTTGTGATGGCAAAGCTGATCTTTTAGCAGCCATTACTTCCACTGCTCCATATTTTTGTGGAAATCATGATAATTTTTTTCAGGATTCTTCAGTGAATTTTAAATTAAGTGAAAATTAAAAAAGAATCTTTATTTGGAACATTATAAAAGTCTCGTAATTTTGAATAAACGAATGCATCCATGCTTAATAAAACTACTAATTTCTTTAAAAAAATAAAAAAATAAATCAGACAGAGCCCAAGCTTTGTAACAGTAGTGTACATAGACACCCACACAACTACACAAACATGCACTCTTCTTCATGATTTAAGTTTCTGCACTACCTGGCAGCCATTCTGCCCTGCTGCATGTTGATATTGGACATTAACAGTCTGATCTCCACTGCCAGCTCCATTTCTTCAGGATCGGTGCTCAGCGGATCTGGGGTAAAGAGCTCAGGACTAACCAGAGCATGTGCTTCTTTTAGAAGTATGGCCTAAATGGGGCAATAAAGAGACATTATTTTCACTTTGTCCTTAATGTTCTTGGCATTGGGTAGATGCATTTATATTTGTGCTTATAACTTCATATTTGACTGCTATTAATGCTATAGGGTCAAATAATGTTCTAGATCTGGAAGAACAATTTAACAAAAAAATAGTTGGAAAGGCTTTAACAGTAAAATGGAGCACCTTGACTTCTCCTAATGTGAGTTTCCTGGCACTGAGCTGGAGACCCTTGGAGTTGTCACTGCTGGAGACATCAGGCAAACAGGAAGTGCTAGATGACTTCTCTTGAGATGACTCTGTGGGTTAATGAAAATATTTTAGTAATGTGTGAATTTATCATTGAAATGTATAATCTGTAATTGGCCATAATAAACTAGTACTGAAATGATACCTGTTGTCAGTGGCTCAGGCAGGTCATGTATAGTACTACATATGGCCAAAATGAGATGAACTCTGGCCATCAGGAGTCGCCTGGTTAACCTTGAGCCATAGAGAGCCATGATGTCTTTACTGGGCCTCCTACTGACCACTTCATCCAGCACCTGAGTAAGCGATCACACCAGCTTTATGCTTTTTACAACAGTACAGTATGTAGTCAATGACTTGATGTGTTGATCTGTAAACTTACTTGAAGATTGGAAGGATCCAACAGCGGTTTCCCTTCAGTAAATATTTCCTTTGCCTGTGGGATTTATTGTGATTTTTCATTAGCCATTACTTCAGTCCTCAAAGTCATATGATACTCCAGAAATCATTCTAATATGCTGATGTGGTCCTCAAGAAACCTTTCTTATGACCTAATGCTGAATACAGTTGTGCTGCTTAATATTTTTGTGGGAACTGTAAAACGTTTTTCAGCACTCCTTGATAAATAAAATGTTCAAAAGAACAATACTGATTTGAAATATCAATTACATATTATACACAAGCAATTATACATTTTACTATGAAAAAGATAATAGCATGTATAGCTTTTGTCATCTGGGTATTTTATATTGCTTATGCTGCTTTACCAAAAATGGATTCTCTGTTCTGAGGCATCCATGGGGTACAGGGATTTCCTTGCCAAATGAGAGACTGCTGAGTTCTTTACATGCCTCAGTGAAGGCCCCCAATTCTGTCAATACCTTTACCTGTATACACACACAAACTCAATGGCAACTCAACAGACTCAAATAGACAGACACATTCACTGAAAAAACAGATTTACAAGATGTACAAGAATATACAACAACATCTTTCAAACCTTCAGTATTCTGCATGTGACAGTGAGGTGCAGATCACGACAAACTGTTCTGGCGACATACAGGTACAGAGCCAGCACAGGAAGAACCTGAAGGATGATGAGTTGAATATTAAGATGGAATAGACATCAGCTGTAAAATGCACAAATGCTGCTCTAACCATCTTAACGTAAGTGTAAATGAGTGTTGCTCTGGTACCTTGAGAAGATGTCCTGAGGTATACAGCCAGTGGCAGAGAAAAGACAAACTGGCAACAGTGCTACCGAGATTCCCCCGATTGGGCTCAGAGAAAAGGTCGATACCTGGGATCAGCTCCGTCTCCACAGAGTACGTGGAGTATGCCAAGTCCGTCATCGGATGGGGCATAGAAGCCATCAGCAGACACTGTGAAGCATATGACCTTATTAAATTTTATTTTTAATATTGGTGCTACTATTCATAATTTCCTCATTAGCTGAGTTTAAAACAGAGGCCTTTTACCAAACTCTAAGAAAAACAACTCAATTTTCACCTTGAAGAGTTTGCCACAGAGAAGGCAGCACTTTGTGCGCTGATCGATGTTGGAAGTCAGAATGTGCCTGTTATTAAAGGAGAAATCATACTGCTGTGATGGAGCACAGTGACAAATACACTTTTTGGTTTCTCACTTACTGTGCAATCTTGGCTGAAAGCAAAGCTCCCTGGAGGCAGCCCCATATCCCAGCATGCTGCAGGGTGTCCTGAGAGGAGCTGCTGCCCCATGAGTCACCATCCCAAGATTCCAGAACTCCAGAGCTTTGCAGAGCACAGTCCAAAGCCTTACTCCAGAAAGCGTGTGCAGATCTATACATAAACATAAACAAACACAAATAAATGAAGAATTAATTTTTGTCCTTGTTTGTTTTTGATCACCTACACTTCCATTCAAAAGTCTGTGGTCCATAAGATTTATTTTATGATAAAAATTTAGTAAGGATGCAGTAAATTGACCAAAAATAATGGTACAGAATTCAAAGTACAAAGTATAAAACATCTACAAAGTAGTGTAAACATATACAGTACAACTTCTGTAATTAATATAGAATAATTGCAGGAAAGTAATGCTGTGAACGCATCATACTTTCGATTTCCATTGTAGAAATGCAGGTTTCCAAGGTCATGGAGTGCTTGCACCTGAAGGGAGTTGTACTTATTTGCTTGAAGATATTCTGCATGAAACAACAAAACAACATATCTGTATTAGAAAAGCTTGCTCGTGAACAATTTCTGCTTGTAAGTTGTCAATGTTCCGATCGGTCCTCACTAATAGCATTGTTGTAGGAAGAGAAAACAGTCTGGAGCTGTGATGGTGGCAGGGTGGTGGTGTAAATTGAGCCCAGAGAGCTGAAGTCCTCTGCAGAGAAGTCTGGAGGGCTGATGCCTGGCAGGGTGCTGGCTGCAATGCTGAATTCCACTTTTCCCTGCTGTACACCGCTGGGCTCTTTAGAAAATGGCACCTCAACATATGCTGAGGCCACATGTCAAGAGTGTGATTGAAAATATAAAGAAAATACAGTTTTATATAGTTTATATAGTTGTGTATTATAGTTTAAAGTCCTGAAAACACAGACTTGAGTAACCAAAAGTGTTTTTAAAATAGCAATTTTCAATTTAGAAGTAAATGACGTTTATGGTTCTGACTTTTTCTAATTTATGTATAATGTAATATGAAAGTCTCTTCAAGTAATGTTCACTTTTTTCATGATTCTTTGAGGAATTGAAATTACAAATGCCTTTACTGACTGAATACGTCCTTGCTGAAAAAAGAATGGCTGTCTTTAAAAACAAGACAAACTGTGTGTAAGACTTACAGTGCTGTGTGTCTGCCAGTAGCAGCAGGAGTAGAGTTCGGCTGTGCTGAAAAGTCAGCAGTGTGTGATTTCTTTTCTCCAGTGTATCTCTGAAACAGTGCAGTGTGTCCTCTACATCCAACGGTACACACACCAGACACATGGCTCTCTTCACATCTATAGTAAATTATAAAGCACACAAGACTCACATGAGGTCTTTTAAAAAAATTAATTACACATTTAGCATAATCATGTATAATGACCCGAATATGATATTCATGCACTGCAGCACTGGCACCGCAGCACTGGCCAAGAAAGCACGCAGCTTCTCTACTTCCTCCGCAAACTGAGAAGAGCCAGAGCTCCGGCCCCCATCATGTGCACATTCTATAGAGGCACCATCGAGAGTCTCCAGGCCAGGACCAGCTGACTGATGGACAGCTCCATCCATCAGGCTGACAGGAAGCTGAACTCCCTCCCAACCTTGCCCCCACTCCCCTCTTTTTCCTCATGCACCACTGAACTATGAACCTCAGTATCACTGGTTTGCATTCTATCTGCCATGTGCCTTGTACTGCTTGACTTATCTTTCTTTTACATGACCTATTTGTATATTTGTATAGTTGTACTTTATATCTTATTATTTTATTCTCTGTATTTAATGTTCTACTGTTAGTGTTATCTGTACACACCAAGGGTAACACAATTTCAATTCTCTGTAGGTATGTATTGTACATGTGGAAAAATTGACAATAAAGCAGACTTGACTTGATATGGAATATGCACAAAATGGTAAATTAATCAGAAAATAAATGGAACCTGGCAGTCCTACTTTGTACCTGCAAGTTCCTTGGGCTCTGGTTCAGCATCATTTGCAGTGATCATAATCTGACCTCTTCCACAGGGGAACAGTAACAGCCTGCTTGCATAATTCCTGCAGGTCACCTATGGATGTCAGTCACATTTTAACACATTAAGAACAGGCTGTGAACTCAAAATGTTAAGCACTGCATGTCAAAGTTAATCAGAATGTTGTGTATGTGATCATTTATCCGTACCTTTTCTCCAGAGATCATCTCAGTGTAGGTGAAGTGAGGTTGAGGAGCTGGAGGGCCCCCAAAACAGCTGATCCTATCCAACAGTCTCCTCTGAGCATGCACCAGAACAGGTGTTACCATGTGAGAGTAGCGCTCCCTAAAACCCATAACGCAATGTTTTTCAATAGCTACACTTTTTTTAAAAGGATTTATACTCATATATACATTTCAATTGCTTGTATACTTTCAGCAAGTATACAAATGAATACTGCACAGGCTGATATCAGTAAGTTATCAGCATACCGTGTAAATGTATTAAAAATTAGGGCGAGGTGGACTAGATTCTCCCACTTGGCCTGATAGTACAGAAGCTCTAATGTGTGCAGGACCAGAGTCCTCAGCCAGCGCAGATCTATCACTGTCCCGTCATCCATTGGGCTGGAGAAGTGCAGACTAGCCTCAAGCTCTGCATCTTGATCATCATAAACATTCCACATCTAGAAAATAAAAATAAAAATGGTGCAAAAGACCAATCATTATCAAGCATCCCATTGACAACTTTTAAGTGAGTCACAGGATGACTGAAAAAAATTACATGATTATAATTAAATAATTAATAGATACCTAAAGTGATTAATTAAGTAACTCAATATCTTAATAAATAAATAAATAAAATACAATTAAATTAAAATAAAATGCATACTGGAATCATATTCCTCCCCCTCTTTTATTATGTAGAGGGCCTTTGAACAATGTGTTAGACATTGGGCCTTGAATTCAATAAGGTTGAGATCTGCTCTAGAAGTGATGTGGATTAACCTTCAGCTTTTCCATCATGTCCATGAGAAGATCTGAGGCCAGTACTAGTAGAGGAGTGATCACTGTATACAGCTGCTCTATCGTCAGCCGTCTGGCATGGGCAACAGGGCCTTGGGCATGCTCCAACATCAGGGCCAATGTGCTGGATTGGTCCCAGAGAGTCCTACAAGCCCACTGTAAAGTTGTCCAGTGCCCCCACCGATGAGCCAGCACCTAGTGGAAAAAAATGGGATGTCGTCATTAGAATGGCGAGATAAAGTGCATGGCAAATTATGACTATTTAAATGAAATGTAATTTACCATAGCTCTGCGCATGTGTACAGAGGCTTTGTTGAGTGTGTCCAGTAACTGAGACGGGGTTTGATGAGCGGGAGCGCTGACAGCTTTAGAGTCGCGAGTATGCCGAAAGTCCGCTTCATCTTCCACGTCACTATCTGCAGAGCTGAACTCCTCGTCACTGGTATTTGGTTCTCCTGAGGATGTAACGTAAAGCAGGACAATCCTATACTGCATCTACATGTAATGATCTACACTATCATTCAAAATACTTTTTTCAATGTCTGAAGAATTACATAAAACAATATTCAAATAAATTTGTTTGAACATTTTATTCATCAAAGAATCCTTAAAAACTGATTTCATCAATGATGATAGAAATGTTTCATGAGCACCAAAAATATAATGTTAAAATTATTTCTGAAGGATCATGAGACCCTGAAGACAACAGTGAGCAACAGTGTAGATTCTGTCACAACAGTGTAGAGCTCTCAAGCTAAAGAGACTTTAACCCACCTTGATTAGTGTCTTTAACTTTGTGTTCAACAGCTTTTGTGTGAGCACGGCTTGCAGGACGGGGTACAGCTTTGGGATTTGGAAGCGTCAGTTCAGGTGGTCTGATGTGCTGTGGAACGTTCTTCCACAGAATCAACATTCCACAGTGAGCCAGAGAAAAGAAAGACTGCGAAAGATGACTGAAACTGGAAAGGATCAAACAAAGCTCAAGTTTTACTAAAACTGGTTCAGAGAAAACAATAATCAGAGAGTTATTAACAGAACAGAAAAACAGACTTGATATTAAGATCAGCTTGAGGTTGAAGACCCAAACTGACATCACTATTGATTATTTGGCATTATTCAGTTTTCAGATTTGCTTTTGGATCTAACTACCAGAGCTTTGGAGGTGGTCCCAGGTTCCTCTTCAGCAGGCCTAGGTGGGCACAAGCCAGACTCAGATTGACATGGCAACGCCACAGTGAATCCTCTGAGCGCATCTGCCTCAGCTTCCAGCACCGCTGATGTCTTCTGATAAGAGCAGCCAGTTTACTTAGGAGGATGTCCACAGCTCTGACCTCTCTGAGAGACACAACGGCAAATACAGATAAAGTTTTAAAGATGTAATCACATACACTAGCATTAAAACGTTTAGGGTGCTTTTAAAGAAATACAGTATTAAGAAAATGCAGCTTTTTGGAGCATAAGAGATTATTTCAAAGACATTTAAAAAAAAATTACATAATCCACACAATTGAATGTTAGTGTACATTTAAAAAAAATTTAAGATGGAATATTTAATTATTTTGAATGCTGTTTTACCTTTCAGAGTTTTGGCTCTTGAATGCAATCAAAAGTTTCTTCTGTAGCAACTTCCTGCCATCCCAAAATGTGCCATCTTTTTGTTTCTGAAACATAGATTCAGGGTGTTTATAAAATGAAAGAGAACATGCATTTAATATGTGTAAATGTGTTCTAATGTGTCGCAATACGTTAACACATTTTATGAAACAGAAGCTTACTTTGGTATTGTACTCAATCACAGAGGCTGTGAAGTCTTTAAACTCTTCCCCTGGAAGACCTGAGTGCTTCTTTAGCCCAAACAAAGCCTCATCACGTCTAGAAATAATACAGAAAGCTAAAAAATTTAACACAAAACACCTACTCACTGTTTGCAAGCATGGACTACATAAACACACACCTGCTGAGCCAGTTGAAGATGTCCTGCTCCCACTGCAACACCAGATCCAGCTCATCTTCTAGCAGGGCTTTCTTGAGTAAGTGCACAACAAACTCCAGAAAACAAGACTTCTGCTTGAACTTCATCACTAGATCAATCAATCACACACACATGCAAATATACAAAATGAGTGTATTATAGCTCAATCAGTGAATCAGATTTTCTGTAGTATGTGTTTTTTTACATACCCTCTTTAAAAGCATGCTGGAGGGGGCTGTTTTCAATCACCATATAGAGTACGACAGGGTCTTCCTGTCCAGTAAGCTCACATCCATCAGACCCTGCTCCGAAAGCCAAATAACATACCTTTTACTTATTGTTTACAATATTTTTGTTTACACATTGACTTACTGATCTAACACATGAGAGAAAAAAAAAAGATGGACCTGTTTTGTTACAGGAAGTGACATCACGGTTTCCTAATGTTTCTGTAATCCTGGTTTTCATGACCTCTAAAACCTTTAGCTGCTCGCTTGGCCCCTCATCATGGCTGGCAGCTGTCTTCTTCTGCAAATCAAACACACATGCACTGACATTAATATTTATTAAAGAAGATGGTCTGTGATAACCAAGACACATCACACACCCCATCCAGCTCCACAGATGATGTTTTTTTGGCGGGTTGCTGTGAGGGCTCAGTGATCTCCTGAAGAAGCCTCATTCCCAGCTCAAACACAGATGATGCCATATGACTCCCCTGAGTGGAGCGCAAGCTCTAAAAGCAGACAGAAACACATCGAACAGCTGTGACATGTGCAAACATAGCCATTTCTGGTGAAGGTGACATCTACAGGATGCTGGATGAAACACAAATTCACTACTAAAAGTTTGAAGTCAGAAAGTTGTTTTCTTTTTTAGAGGAAAAAAAAGAAGTTCATTTAACTTTTACACATTAAGGAAACACTGAATTTATCAAAAGTGACAGTAAAGATATTTATGTTTTTTTCTTAACAGGTGAGCATTATGTAATTATTACCTTGGCTAAATAATATGTCAAACAGGCGACCATGTGTTCCAGGGACTCTGTGGTGGCAACAGGCCGCTTCTGCTTGAGGACTTCTGGAATCTCCAGCAGCACTGTAAAGCACTTCAGCAATACCTGAAACACACAGATGCAATGAAGCATCTAAAGTTACCTTTGCTATGGCAAAGCCATCATATAAACAATTGTCTGAAAATGAAATTATGGAACTCCTGACTAATGTTTCTCCTCGACCCAACCAAAACTAATCAAACATTCAAATCTTTCAGACAAAAACCTAATAGGACTGAACAGACAGGCTTACACACTGGCATATTTTATCGTTATCTCTAGCACATTTATAAAAGTAGTCACCTCTATGCCCGGCTCTGAAGGTATCTGGTTGAAGATTAATGGAGTGAGAAGGCCGTAACAGCTCACTACAGCCTGCAGGGCGCCACCAGTGTCACTGAGGTGCAGAGCAAGATCAATGGCCACCAGCATACGTTCACACTCTGCCAGTCTGGCCTCCTGCGATGGACGGGCAGACAGAGCAGATATACAACAATTACGGTGAATTAACTGGGTTTTATTATCAGTTCTGATTTAATATATAAACCATCATAAGGCTGATTCACTTTCTTCACTCTTGTCTGTTCACTAACCTGGCCCCAGATCAAAGGCCCCCCATCACAGATGCTGTCACAGAATAACGCCCCCTCTAGGATGTGAATATCTGTCTGGATGAAAATAGTGGAGAAAAACAGCTGCTTTCGGAGAGGAGAAGAAAGCTGCAGGGTCTTTGGGAGGAGTCTGCATGAAATAAAAATAGATGACAAATTGAACAGATAAGATAAATTGCATTTATATTACATTATATTATTAATTATTAAACCTTGTTTGAGCCAGTCCTTCGAGGCAGCCTTCTTGTTCTGCCTCTGGACTTGGGGGAAGAGTAAAGTGGCTCCAAAGCTCATTGCAAGCTCTTTTGGCAAGGGAGTAGAGTCCTGTCTGATATGCCACCTAAGCAACATAAATCTAACATTAAGTGGTTGGCTATTTTTGGTGGCACACAATAAAGATCGATCCATGTACCTGAGCTATGTGGGCCCAGGTTGTTAGTAGTGGGAGAGGCAGGGAGGCCAGTAGAGGCCTGGTGGTCTCTCCAATGGCACCACCCACCAGTTTGCCCTTTGCATTAAAAGCAGCCACTGCAAAAATGTACTTCTTATCAGGTTCCAAGCCGTCTACATGAAATAAATGCCCACCTCTGGCAGGAGTCTGGTTGAAACACAAATTTCATTCCAGGTGCTGAGTATGAAGAGACAACTCAGACATTTAAAAAGTCAGGTATATTCATATTCATGATCTGATATTTCACAGCACCAGCAACCCTACCATATCTCCAGTCCCACACAAGCAGCAGTCTTTAAGTCGTACTTTTAGGTTGACACCCTCTGCCTCTCTTCCATAAATACAGTACCAGCAAACCTTAGTCAGAATCAAAGAGATGTTTTTCAGCATTTACACTTGAACACCAGCGAAGAAATACAAAGAGTAATCAATGGATTTCAAAGTGGTGCTTATAAAGAAGTTGCAACAACCTCGTCCTCCAGGGCGTATGGTGCAGGTTTGAAGGTCATGGAGCGGTTGGAGCGTGAGAGGACTATTGGGGCTGGTGGTGGCTGTCTCTTCACTGCCATTTCTAAATGGTTATCTGAAGGAAATGCACAACTAACTAACCTTCTCTCTTCAAGCTCAGCTTTCTCCATTAGCATTGTGGCCTCCTTGAAAGATGAAATCAGAGTTTACATCATGTTATGCCGATGCGATGTGACACCAATTGGTAGGAGTTGGTTTGAAATACTGACCTCAAGTATTTTCTTGGTCTCTTGGCTCATCTGATTCTTTCTGAATGCCAACAGGGCCTTCTGTGCTAGGAAAACACACTTAGAGATCTTGTTCTTCTTGATTTTTTCAAGGACAACAGAGTCTGTTGAAGAGTAAGTATGGGTAAAACAAACTACTGTACCTGTTTTATTGCCAAAATGTTAATGTTACATTGTTTTGAAACTCACCTCCTGTAGGTCTGACTGTTTCTGAAGCTTGTACGCGGTTAGCATGTGACTTCTTAAACTCCATCAAACTTATCTCATCTGAGCAGAACAAATATGACAGATTCAGTGACATGCATAAAAACGTGTTTCACTGATATGTCGAAAGTTTGCACGTCTCTCTGACCTGACCAGGAATCAGACAGTTTGAGAGCGAGTCTGTGCTGGAAGGTGAGCAACTCCAGGTGTAAATCCATGGAAAGGGCGGCAAGGTCAGAGGTACTGCTGCTCTCTGGGACTCTGTTGCTCTTGGAACTCTTGTCACAAAACTTCTGTGTTGAAGAGAAATGTGACATTTTATAAAGCATGCTTATTGTATCAACAGTAACAGGAGGTAACAGAGCGCAAAGTAAAACCTGGTATGCTCTTGCCTGCGTGAACACCTCGTCAAAGACAGCAGAACCCCTATAAAGAGACCTGGCCCTTCCTCTGGACACACATTCCACACCTCTTTCCACCAAATCCAGCGCAGTTTGCAGCTGTTCAATTTTGGACCTCTGCAGACATGTTTTACAGTTTTATTATGGTTAAAACCTGACACATTCCCATAAAACTGCATTCAATGTTGTTTGTTCGAATGCTATCACAACTTCTAAGGTAATTGTACATGCTTATATTCTAAATGTTGAATCTGATGCCGCTGAACCACTTTCAAAAGGGTTTTATCTAATATTTCTACTCATGGGACAACATACCATAAACAGGGAGCTTGCAGATTTTCTAACAGGGATGGACTCTTGACTGCTATCTTCAGTGGAGGCTACAGAAAGAAAACCACAAAGAAAAATACTGTACTAAAAAATACTGCACAAAATAATACTTACCTACTGTAAATACACACAGTAACTAAAAGTGCAAAATTGCACTATTGTTCAAAATATGTTTAAAATGTTTTCCTATGCTCCCAAAAGCTGCATTTATTTGATTCAAATACAGTAAAAACAGTAATATTACAATTGTGATTTATTTTATAATATATTTTGAAATGCAATTTTTTTCCTGTCCTGGCAAAGCTGAATTTTCAGCACCCATTTCAAGGAATCTTTGATGAGTCATTTTTACAGCACCTGTTCTGTTGTAATAGTTCAATCATTTGTATACAGATGAAGGTTTGCTGTTTGAAATCTCATCTTGGCACATGGTACCTGTCTTTCTCCCAGACTGTGGCGGGGCGTCCGCGCTGTTTTCCAGCACCATGGCCAGTCTCAGAGTCATTTCAGTCACTAATATGAAGTCCACTTCAGCCAACTGGTGCTCATGGGCCACTTCACACAGCAAAAGCAGGGTCTCCACCCACTAATGAAAAACAATACATAAAAAACGCACGTTATGGATTCAGCAACTTATGTTATGAAGCAGCAGCTCCATGATTGTGTTTAAAATTGAAAACGTCTCTCATAATAAGCATTTAAGTTCTTTAGTTTATTTGAATAATAACCTGGTCTTGGTTTGCCACCCTTCCCAAGTAGCGCACAGGGTCATAGTGTCTCGACCGTGCTCTTTGGAAGACAGTTTTGCATTTAGCCCAAAAGAAGAGCATAATGTCCAACACCAAGTCTGCATCTGGCTGAATATCCTATTTGGACACACACACACACACGCACACACACACACACACATTGTCAGGTTACCAACAACAATATCATGACTTCTTCAGAAAGTGTGCGAGAAAGATCTGACCTTGTCTGTCTTGCAGACACAAGCATGAAGTGTCTGAATAAGACTGAAAAATTCTTCTGTCATGATTGCTGGCACAATGTTCTTTTCTGCAAGGGAATGAAACAATAAAAGAGAGATTATGTTTATCTTTGGTTTATATAACTATAAAACATAAAAATTATTTTATGTAACCCAAAAAGTAAAAAAATAACATTTTTTAATTAAAAATAAATAAATCCTGAGTCAACTTTATTTAAAACAATTTATCATTAGCTTGTCTTTTGCTATGAGTGAATTCCTCAAATTGTTAGTACCAGCTGGACCATCAAAAGCAGCATCTTTCATGATCAATTTAACTTTTTGATTAGACATCAAATGCTCCACGGCCTCCAAAATCTTCAGTTCCAGCTCATACTTCCTAGATGTGCTGCCTTCCATGTTCTGTGAACAGTACAAGAAAAAAGAACTAGATAGCAGTCTGGCCAATATTTAAAGCCATATCACAGATCACAGTACTCACGGCTAGTGCTGATATAAGTGCAGAAGAGAGAAGGCTGAATGTGCTCCACTGTTCATATCGAAAGACCTGCTTCACAAACTTCACCGCTGCATCTACTGCGATCTCACCCTTTCCTGAAAGACACAAAACAGAGACCCTGAGTAACATATAATGCATAAACACGAATGAGAGTCAAAGAGAATAAATTGCAAGTTATATGCAAGGACTAACCAGCAACAGCTGTGTCGAAGAGAGAAGAGGTAGGAGTGATTGCATTGACAGAGGGAGACAGGCTCTCATCAAAAGTGTGGTCAGAATCACCAAAACCTGGAAAAAAAAGGGATATTTAAATTCTAAAGGCCAGTTCACATCAACAACGACAAACACAATGTTTATGTTTATGACAAGCACACATTGCAGTTTTGTCGTCTGTCACTTTAAATGCTCAAGCACTTTATAGTAGGATGGATTATGATTGGCTGTTATAAGGATGATATCATTCAACAACTGGAGAGATTATTATAACTTTATTGTTACTGTTAAGATTATTATAACTTTATTGTTACTGTTATCATTATAGGTATCGTCCTTAATGTGAACAGGCCTTAAAGTGACATTTTGTTGCATGAAGGCAGAGAGGATGAAAAATAGTACCAGACAATAAGCTCGTGCCAGCTGAAATGAGCTCCAGCACCACATCCTGGACCTCGAATTCTTCAGGCATGCCGGTCTGCAGAGGCCTGACAGAGCTGTCCTCTAGAGCTTCCAGCACTGCCAGAAACCGAGCAGCATTGCCCTCGAACATCTCCATCAGGATACGCTCGGTTGGTGTGCGAGGCCATGGAGTCTACCGAGAAATATAAAGGAAGAGACAGAGGGGCAAAAAAGAGAAAATATTATAGAAGAACTTAGATAAAAGATGCATTATTAAACTCAATACTCACTTGCTGGAGCTCTTTCAAATTGCTCTTCTGTTTGGGTCTGAAGAGGCCTTTCGGCTTCCTTCGGGGCTCATATACTGAACGCTTAAACACCATCACGGCAAGCTTCTCTCCATTAATGCAGCAATAACGTGATTCAAGAGAGACATGAAAACGTGGTAGTTATAATACAAGAACAATAAAAACAACCTGTTTCATTTAGGCAGCATTTTCCTACTTTTATTGTGGCCTCCTTAAAAGCTTGTTGGGTCTCCAGTGACACTTGGGAGCCAGTCATCTCCTCCAGCTTGGCCAGTTCACTGATCTTGCCGAGGGCTCGGCGAGCAAACACCTACAGTATTGCACAACAGGAGGCAAGAAGGACAGATTGCCTATGGGCTCTTTGATATCAGTCGTAAAGCTAAGTTGATGTGAAACTCACCTCTGCCTGAACTGAAGCACAGTCATGAAAATAACATTTACAAACAGCACAGTAAAGTGTGGCCCTCCATGGCAGGAATTTTGCAGTCAGCAGAGGAACAGAGGTCTCTAGACACGTGCATGCCCATAGTAAGTACTCTAAAACCTGAACAATAGACAACAAAAAGGGTAGCACTTTATTTTACAGTCCTGTTTCTCATGCACAGGATTCTCTTACGAATATATTTTTCTTTTTTGTAAGTGTGAAAATCTTTATTGTCAATTTTGAGAAATAAAAAAAAAAGAACTAAAAGGTGTCAAGAAGTGTATGTTCTGAAAAGTGGAACAAAACATCACAGATAAAGGGATGTTTTTGAGTACCTGTGAAGCATGGCCTGCTGACATCAGGAATCTGCATATGTTGTACATGTGTAACGAGCCTGAGAAAATATAGAAAAAGTCACAGTCACCATTCATTGTCAGTGTGATACACTACACCCAGAAGTCTTACTGAAAGTACCATTGTACAGGATCCAGCATAAACTTTCATCAGGCAGAACAGCCTGCATGAGAATGCGCAGAAATCCCAGGATGCTCAGCAGGTTTTGAACCCTGCTCTGGTCTGGCAGTGCACCTCTGTCTTTCTCCAAATAGAAGATGCACTGGCATTCTCCCTGAAGAGCACGGAACTACAGACACATAGTTCAAAGGTCATTGAAAACCAAAAAGAAATTGTACTGAAGCCAAAAAAATGATATTGAAAACAGTCGACTTCAGGGAGGAACTCTAACCGTTAGTCGGGCTCTCTTTGAATCAAAACCATCGGAGAAGAAGGACTGCCTGAAGTGCTCCACATCTCGAATGCTTTCTGGGCTTAGTGTGCAAAACTGCTGCAGATAGAGTCTGTACCCCTGCCAGAGAGCAAGCCTGTAAAGCTTATGAAATTAAGAAACATTTATAGAAAGGAAACGTGTTATGGAATGAATCAAGATAGAATGCATTTGCTAAATGTATTTGATATAACCACCAATTAGTGTAAATGTGGTTAAAAAAGGTAACGTTACTTACCTTAGAGTTCAGCAGGAAATCTGCTGTTTGCAATAGGTGCTCTTCGAAATAAGACGGAGGAAGGCGGGATTTATACTTGTTCCATGTTTCAAACAGTTTTGTGGACCTGTCAGTTAATAAAATATATAAAAAACATAATAGAACATTAAATATACTACAAAGAGCTGATGAAATTCGATTTTTTTTGGCTTTTTATCCTTGTTTATTTCTTACCCTCTAGAATAAGATCGGTAGTCGTAGTTCGGTGAGCTTGAAAGTTTCTTTATATGTGCTTTAAACTCTTTTAGGTCACTTTGAAAAGCTGACAGGACTGGGTTGTTTTTATCCAGGGGTCCGTAGTAAGACGCTGGTGCAGGGTCCATGGTCCAGACAGCGCGTGAGAGCCGCGAGGCACTGTTGTTGTGTTTGCGTCCGTTGCTATGGATATGACGCGGGGCTCGCACTCTCTCGGGGCATGATCGTGCACGAGCGTATAACATAATAGCGACAATCTTCAGTCTGATATTAAAATTCGGTTGATAAAAAATTTATTAATAAAAAAAAATAATTGGAAACCGACAACTGCAAAACATGACAAGTTTTACACATTTTCATCTTCCCAACCTGCCATCAAAGACTGCCAATGCCATCTAGTGGCCTTTCAGCTCTTGACTGTTAATGACGAATCTACCACGATTTGTACTGTAGCAAATATTAATGCATATCGCTTAATAATATAACATAATAAATATCTATATGTTATTTATAAATATATTGTTTAAAATTACAACATTTCTACATGACCTTCAATGCATGCTGTAAATGAATCTGCGAGCTCGAAACTCAAGGTTGACATTGTCTTACTGTTGTGTGCTGGTTGTGTGTTACCTACTGTCTATGTGTGTTACATGTGGAGCTCAAGTTTACATCTAAGGACAGACGACTGTTGTCTCAGGGTTAGTATAATTTAAACGTGTTTCAACTGTCATTTTGTATTTCAATTTGTGTTCAGTCATGCTTTTGCACCGACCAAAGACAGTGGTATACACGTTTTTTTTTTAAGCTAGTGTTAGCATGCTAATATTATCATCGACATGTCATAGAAGGCTATTGCATTTCTTGTACAGTACGGGATCCAATACGTCATTTTTTTTTCATTTATTCTTTACCAATATTACAAAAAGATTTTAACAAATCAATGCAAAATTCAGTTAAAGGTATCAGAAGAACAATAGATGAAGTAATGTTATGATATTTATATACTTGTATACTGATGATTAGACATTGAATGTTTATGTACTGATGGTTTATGCTTATTCTTTTGTAGATCTGTATAATTTATCATGAATATATTAGTAATAAACATATTGTGATCCTGTTTCTGGAGCTTTATTAAGCCTATCTTCAAGGTCTCTCCACTTGAAAGTGAAAGTGTGACTGTGGGAAGACAGATCTCTAGGATTCAGACTGGAGTTTATCATGAATATTTTAAGTTGCTCAGCTTTGCCTTTTTTGTCTCCATCAGTTATTCGGAGGATGTTGGGACTCCGCTGCCTCAGAGGACTGGATTGGCATGTGAGGTCATGGAGCATCCAGCATTCAACAATGAGAGAAATAAGTCGGCTTTCAAATCATATCCCAAAAGCCACATTCCCCTCATGCAGATCTCTCAAAAAGATGCATATGCCCCATATTAGAACACCAGCTGAAGGTTTTCCTTCAAGACACTGCCGTCTACCATGGTTTCTTAGAGAGCAAAGAGCTTTTTACTCTCAAGGCTCCTCTAAAACGCCAAACCCAGGGTCAACAGCAGGGATTAAACTGCGAACACGCTTAATGGTGACGTTGCTTTTCGGAGGTGGTATTATTGGTACGTGGTGGTATGTTTACCAGGAGAAACAACAGAAGATCCAGAGGGAGAGAGTGGAGCAGTTGAGAAAAGTGGCAGTCGGACAGGGAGACTTCAGTCTGTTGGATCACACAGGACAGCGAAGGACCAAACGTGACTTCCTGGGCCGCTGGGTGCTCTTATACTTCGGCTTCACCCACTGTCCGGATATCTGCCCAGACGAGCTAGATAAATTGACCAATGTGGTGCATACTCTTGATAAAGACCCCAGCCTGCCCCCTGTCCAGCCGCTTTTTATCACGGTTGACCCTGAGAGGGATGACGTGGCTGCCATGGCCAAGTATGTGAAAGATTTCCATCCCCGGCTGATTGGATTGACAGGTACTGCGGAGGAAGTGAAGCAAGCAGGACGGGATTATAGGGTCTATGCCAGCGCTGGGCCTAAAGATGAGGATGGGGATTATATTGTGGACCACACCATCATCATCTACCTGGTTAACCCAGACGGACTCTTCCTGGACTACTACAATAGAATGAAAAATGATGTACAGATCGCTGAAAGTATACGTAATCACATGAAAAACTATGTTAAATTATTTCCAGATTAATCTTAATAATGGAAAATGTGTTTGCACAATAAAGCCTAATTTCAACCACATTCTAGTTCCTTATGTTCATAATTAAGTGTTGTGATTTAAGTTAAACTAAATCTGTATTTTTTTTGTTATTGAAATAAAGTAAATGGATGGAAAATTAAACAACAGAAATGAGAGTAAGTACCAAATTAAAAACAAATCTAATAAAGCAATGCAGAAATATTTTAGTGATAAAAGCGTATAACATTACTTAAACCTAGGGGGGATGTTCCAGTTCTGATTTAAACTTGTGTAGTAGATTAAATCTGTGCAGTACATATAATAGCAACAACCCAAGATGGTTATTAATCCAAATTATAACAACAAAAATCCAGAAACAGTTCTTGTACATCTTACTGCTACTATATGTTAGTTGCACCTGCTATTTACTCACATCACACACAGAAATGACTTTTTAAATAGTGCAGCAGCATTTTTTTATTTTTATGTTTGTTATATAATTCTACAAAAAAATGGTACATGCATGCAGTTTACTTAAAGATTAAAATTAGAGAATGCATAGAAACTGACCTTTTTAACCATTTTACAGCCTTTTATCATAATTTGAGTCAAAAATGACACATTAGCGAATTAAAATGCAAGGCAGGTCTCAAACACCTGTTATGCCTTCATCTCAGGACTCGCATCCATCCTAGCATATTTAAAGACCAAACCCAAATCTAAGTGATGTGATGGATATCAGAATACAGGAATTACCTGGCAAAAAAGACCAAGAAAAGAAAAGCATACAAAGTCTATTTTTGGATTTTATCTCTTTGTTGCTGTCAGTGATAAATAGCTTCTGTTTGGGGCCAAAGGAAAAAAAAATATAAGCAATAAACAAAAGATCAGAGAATATCTGTAGCAGAGGGTGCATTGTAGGTTTTGAGACGTTCATGAGCCCTCTGTGTAGTCAGTAGCGTGAGCTCTATAGTATCTACGCTGTCTTCGAGCCCCTCTCTCTTGTCGATCTCCACTGTGTAATCATTAGCCTGTAATGCAGAAATGGCGTCAGGTCATAATCTGCCATTTTTGTCAGGTTATGTTTTTAACTCAAGTATCAGTACGAATCTCAGTCAAAGAAATAGATGGTTCTCAAATTGGCAAAGACACCCTAAATGGTAATGCATAATTAGACTCTGAGGTTAATAGTAGCAGGGGTCATTAGTTTTTATACCCACCAGCTGTAGCGCAGCTAGCATGTATCTGCAGGCTTCTGTGTTCTCTTTGCCTTTGACGACAAAGGCAAAAGATTTTTTCACTCCCACGTCAGAGAGTGATTTGACAATTCTGTCTCCATACTCATGGATGTCAAAAGCTGGACTGGTCTCCTGTGCACACAATGAGAAGACACTTATTTAATGGGGTTAAACTAATAGTTTTTTTTTCCTATGATGAACATTTTAAGAAACCGGTTACCAAAACCTTGCAAGAATCATCCCACATTACCTGAGCAGCAAGATGAGGGTTGATTCCATCCTCCCACTCTTTGACTCTTCGAGACAACGCGGTCTCCTGCGCGTACTTCTGAGAGTTTACCAGAAACAGGTCCTACATACAGAAAAACCAGAAGGAATAAACTAGCACGCTCCAATTCATGAATCATTACTTCCCTGGAAATCGATCTTAAGCTTTCATACCACACTCTTCTTGACCAGGTCTTCATAACTCATCCGGCTCGTATGCAAGTCATGGAAAATTTGCTCCCGTTCACCAAGGTGCTCCGCAGGTGCAAGGTCATCAAACAAATTGTCATGTTCCTCATCTGAAAAGTCCTCACCTGAATAAAATTGAGGGAATTCCACAAAATGTTTATGTTTGGTGCATTTTTAGGCAAATACTGCCTAATGGTGTAGGGTTGGATCATTTTGAGTGCATGCATGTTAGTGTATGCATCGAACCCTCTTCGTCTGGATGCCGGACTACCTCGACCCGGTCCTCGATATTCTCTGGTTCCAAAAAAGTTCTCTTTAACTCCTCATCAGAGACAAAAACACCCTAAAACAGAAAATACCTTGGGTTATATGACATATCACAAATACACTACTATTCAAAGTTTAGGGTCAGTATCATTTTTTTGTTTTTAAAAGAAGTCTCTAATGCTTACCGAGGCATTTATTTTATATAAAAAATACAGTGAAAACAGTATTATTGTGAAATTTGATCACAATTTAAAATAACTGTTCTACATTTTAATATATTTTAAAGTACAATTTATTCCAATGATGGCAAAGCCAAATTCCCATGAATCCAAATTTTACCCATGAATCCAGTCTTAAGTGTCACTTGATCCTTCAGATCCTTCTAATATGCTGAATTGTTTAATGAATAGAAAAATCCTGGACTGTTTAATTGTACTTACCCTTTTCCTGAGTATCTGCTTCTGTACTTTCAGACGCTGACCCATGTTACTCACAAAGATGTAATTAAGGTCTACAATAAAAAAAAAATAAAAAAAAACATAATTTGTATAAGTTCAACAACTTCTTAGAGAAAACTGTATTACCAGGTAAAAAGTATTACCAGGAAAAGCGGGTCCATTCTTAAGCTTGCGATCCGCAGTCTCAACTGTAAAAGAAAAGAACTTCTCAGTCATCCAAACAGTAATGTCATCTATTCCTTTTTCTAATAACAGCCTGATAACAACTTACAGGCTTTAGAGTACCAGCTCCCAAAGTCCTGAAGTTTTGAAGGACCCTTCCTCTTCCTCTTTCCAGACTCCTCAAGACCTGCTGGCACTTTATAACACTTCCCTAGAGAGTCGAGAAGAGAATAGAAGTCCAACAGCAAAAAGCCATAATGGAAAAGAATAACGGAGTTATTCTAATGGAAAAACATCACGGCACACAACCGGGAGATTAATCATCATCAGATTAAGCACAAACCTGTTTTGAGGGGTTTGTCCTCCCCAAACACAGCGTAAGTATCATGCCATTTCCAAGGGTCCACAATTTCCTGGAATATGCACAAGGTATTGATTAATTTTGTAAGACCATGTTAATGCAACATGAATTACCATGAATGAATGGCAACATAATATACCTACAAAATCATGGTAATTTAACGTATAACATGAAAGTGGTTACTTGATTGAGTTAGAGTGAAGAAAAGTGGCCATTTAATGTCAGTGCACCGCTCTATACCTTGAGCTGCTTGGGTTCCTCTGGAACTGGCTGTACTGCAGGTCTCGGTCTTAACATCCTCCCCTCACTGGGGGCCTAGACCAATAAAAAAAATACATTTAACAAACCTTTACCTCAATGCCAAACATATCCTCATTAGATCACACAAACTGTAATAATACCTGATGCCTTTCCACCCTCTCTTCAGACTCCACCTCCATCCCATCATCTTCCAGTGGAGGAAGAACCTCTGCGCCAACATCATCTTCATCATTACCACCAACAACTTGAGCTACACCTTCTGGACACCAGATGACAACAAAAGAGATCTATTAGTCTTGAAATAGCAGTAAGATTCAGGTTTAATTTGGCGCTAAGTTAAATTTTTTTTAAATGTGTTTGAAACACTAGTGTAAATTCCCGGTCAAAAAACATCTGTCACACGATAAGTCTGTGTCCTCACCGTTGTCTAAGGGCACAGGTGCATGCACAGAGAAGTTGTGCTGGATTTCTGTGACCTCTTTGAGGAAGTGAGTGTGGGAAGAGCCCAGACGCATCAATCCGGATTCGTCCATGGTGAAATTATTAATTCGAAAATCCTTACAGCTGCCAAGAAGCTCCCCTTTAGGACTAGACGATAACGATTAACAAACATTTTGGTAAAGCATTTTAAGTGTGAACTTAATTTCCAGCAACTGAGTCACTTGTTCAGACAATATTCTCCTGATTGATTGGTATTATTGGACTGTCTTTACCTGAGAAGGGGATATTTCTGTTTCTCGAGTGATTCTACAGGAATGAGAGATTCAGGAGGGAGACGGATAATCTTCACTGGCTAAAAAAATAAGAATACGAAAGAATTAGTCTAAAAAACACCCAAACCAAAACTCACAATGATTGCTATACAGGTTTATTAATTGCTAAACACAGTAATATTAGTAAATATCAAAAGTATATGAACTTTACTCATACATTTAATCCCAGTTAGCGCAGTCAAAGACAACCGCAGAAAAGCATGGATGTCCAATACACACACAAACAAAATCTTTGATGAGGTGAAACCTAACTCACCTCTGTTGGCACTTTCATCGTTATATTCTGAGAGTTGACATTCTCATCCTGCTCAATCTCATCAAACTGCATCATAAATACTCGATTATTCACACGGATATATAAACCATTTTATTTTCGTTTAAATTAACAAGCCTTATTGCTCATTTACGCACCTCACAATCATTGTCTTGATTGCCTGAAGGGGCATCTTCATTGTTACCGTCTGATGCAGAACCTTGTTTGTTCTGCCTGTTGAAATAGAGACAAATAGCATGACAACAAACCACCTGCACATACTTTAAACAGATTAAACAGAAACCGGAGGTCCAGGACAAGAACACTTACTTCTTGTTTTTGTTAGAGATGTAGTCCAATGTTTGAAACACCAGAGTGTGAAGGAGCTCCACCTTAATATTCAGAACAGAACATTTTTTAAAGAAAGCATCTTCAATTCAAGTTTGCGACATAAAGTATTAGTTCACCCAAAAATAAAAAAGGGCATTCAAGATGTAGGGGAGTTTGTTTCTGCATCTTACAGATAGTACTTTGTATTACTGGTGTTTTGACCAGAAACTTAAGTTTAATGTTAAATTGCCTTAATGGTAGATTTCTTTCTGACAAACACGCAGCCTTTCACTTCAATAGGCATTAATTGATGGACTAAAGTCATGTGGATCATGGTAATGTTTTTTTATTAGCTGTTTGGACTCTCATTCTGACGGCACCCATTCACTGCAGAGGATCCATTGGTGAGCAAGTGATGTAATGCTAAATTTCTCTACATCTTAGATGGCCTGAGGGTGTTTAAATATCCTGTTTTCATTATTATTATTATTATTATTATTATTAAAACACTAATATCAAATATAATCTTATTTCTTTCTGACATGCATAAATAATGTTAAAATAACTAAATAGAGTAAATAAAGTAATTCAATAAACTACTTATTTTAATCAAAAATCTCTAAATCCATATTTTTTCCCGAAATCAATCGCTGTAGCACACATAAAATAAAAGATTTTACCTTTCTTCCATAGATGCAAGTTGATCCCTGGATTAAAAGTGCAGCCTCTGCAAAGTTCATCATGGTTTTCCCACCATCAAATGAAATGGTCATCTGGTCGAGCTGTCAACACAGAATGGGCTAGAATATGAAGCTTTAAATCAGTTAAGGAGGTTCTTGATCAGTCAGTCTGTGTTTTCTCACCTCCTCAAGATACTCTCCGAGCTGGCTGGCCAAGTCAATATCCCAGTTCTTGGTGAGGTCCCGCAGCGGCTGCAGCAGATGGCCATATCTCGTCTCCGCAGAATCCATGACCATGTATTTCCAAAATACTCTGTAAATCAGATTTTTTTTTAACAGGCATTATAATTATTTTTATGATTAATACTGAATGTACATCCTCCAAAATATTAACAATGTTTTATGGCTCAATGTTTACATTTTGAAAAGTAACTTAAAAAGAAGATATTTTGTCTGTGATTTGCAAAGATCTGTTATACTTTGGTCCTGTACAGTCTCAATAAAATAAAAATTGTTAATGAACCACATAAGGTTAAGTGTAAACAGGAGATTTGCTGGCTGTGTTATAACTAACGTTACACGCACAATAAATATAGCTGCATTAGTTAAACTTTACAATTAAATGTAATGTTAAAGCTTTATAACCACTCGGAATCAATGTTAAACCGTAAATTTCACTTAATTTAAGCAGTAGTAATAACTTTAAAGCACTGACGCTATAAATATATCAATATCAGTATGCTCACCTTTAGAATGCGAATGAGCAACTGTTGCCGGACAAAACAAATACTTATTGCTTGTATATTCCTGAAAATATAGAGCTTCTATCAATAATCTCTGCAAAAATTAATAAAATTAAATCTAAATTTTAGGGAAATACCGCGCGCACGTCATTTTTGTTTTTGCCGCGCGCGTGGGCGTGGCGTCAGAGCGAAGTCAACGTACGTCCGCTGAACTGCTGCCCTCTGCCGGCCTGGAGGTGAACCAAGACCAAAAACGGATTTGGGATTTTGTTGTTGTTGTTTGTTCATGCTTTATTTATTTTTTGTTATATAGTTAAAGAAAAATAACAAAAGCATATGTCAAATGGTTTAAGAAAAGGAAGAAATAACAGCAACAATTATTTTATTATTATATTAAACAAAAAATAAAGGTGGACAATTAATATGCAATATGTTATTTATTTATTTTTTCAATACAAAACAGTTTGACACAATTCCTCAACCCTGCGGAAATAATTATATAATTGAATATTATAATTGAATATAATTGAAAAAAAAAAAGATTGTATACACACATACACTCTCACTTATGTACATGTATATACAAACACACTTTCAAACAAACTAAAAAAATGTGTACATCTGTTTAGGGCTTAACAGGGAGATTTTTCAGATCCTCTTAATGAGTATCTGATCTTTTCGAGGTGGAGCCAAGACATTATCACCCACCGGATGGGTGGAACTGCCTCCTTCCAATTTAGTAGCATTGCTCTGCATTCTAACAAGGAAGAAAAAGCAAGGACTTTACCCAGTGATGCTGATAACCATGACTCTTCTGAGGAAAACTATACTGCTTCAAGAGGAACCTGTGCTGGAGGAAAGAGGCTTAAATACAACATTGAGCAATAGTTGGTTGACCTAGTGTCATTACATTAGTTGGCCTTAGCACATTACACATAGGTAAATTTGGGCTCAATTGACTTTTGACATATAAGTGTTATGCATCTTAAATTGGAATGAGTGCCAAGCACACACTGATGATATTTGAACCTGCTTGAGGACACAGTTCCATGTGTCGTCTGAGACTGGTCTGCCAAATTCTCCCTCCCAGGTCCTCGTCATTTTTTTTTCTAAAGAAGAGAATGTATGACCACAATTGTATTCACTTTAAAGAGCAACTAATTGGTTTATAAACACATGTAGCATGACCCCATCCATAAAACTATCAAGTAAATGAATTGTCTGTGTGAGCAAAGGTCATCTGAGGCATCAGACTTACAGTGAGCTCTGAGCGCCGTGTTAAAGGGATTGTGGGTAACCAAGCAGTTGACAGTACCCATTGACTTCTGTAGTATACAGTAGAAATAGATACTATGGAAATCAATGGCTACTGAGCGCTGTTTGGTTTCCAACATTCTTTAAAATATCTTCTTTTGTGTTCAATAGAGGAAAGAAACTCAGAGGTTTGAAAAAAACATGATGGTGAGTAAATGATGACAGAATTTTCATTTGTCTGTCTGTTTGTCTGTGTTATGGATATTCAGGTGGTTTATTGTGGTTTGGGGGTTTTTACACAGACAACCCCCAAATTAATACAGCTTCTTCTATTTTTGTTTGGTCATAGGCAATAAATCCCTGGTTTAAGGTGGCACTTTAGAGAGACAGAGACAGAACTGTACACAGATCTAAAAAAAAAACAAAAAAAAAAAACATTTACATTTCTTTAAAAACTGTACGGATTCAGATGATATAAAAGCATGCCCATCACAGATGTTTCCTAAAGAAATAAACAATTTGCTCCAGTAAAGTAACAGAATGAATAATAAACAAAATAGATTTGGCAAGTGCTATATTGAACGTATGGCAGTATATTTAGCCAGCCCCTTGCATTTCATTGCTGGTTATGATATTAGGCCTTTATGTAAATAAATTACAAATAATTAGGCCTCTAATGAAAAACATCCTCACAATAAAACAAAATAACATTATAATTACATGCAGCATGGACTGTGATATAAATGTATGGCAACAAAATAGCCAGTTGGCACGACCTTAAGAAAGCGTTCGCATGTCTGACCACGTGATACGATTCCTGGAAAGTTCCTGGAAATTAGTCTTTTGTAGCCTATACCAGTCTTTTTAAATTTGGATTAAGTCGTTTACGACGAGCGCACACGCACTGACACAAACAAATGCAGATGAAATAGGTTGGTTGGAATATCACTAAACTGCTGGAGAGAGTAATTCTATGTAGCCTATCCTGCTCGCTTGGCGCGCGTTGTAACGCGTTTGGACGCACGACGCGCGCGGCGCGCTTGCAGACAGCGCGAGACAGGCACCGTCGCTCCCGAAAGAATCCGTGCGAATACGAGGAAAAACGCGTCCCGACCTGCTGAGCATCAGTGCGTGCGAGTCAGTGATCAGTGTTTCACATATATTAATAAATGATGGGTCTAAATCATGGTGCTACAGTGCGTCTGTAACGTGAAACGCGCTGGACTTGATCACTTACTGCTTTCACTCAGAGAAAAGGTAAGTGATGTGCGCTTTCTCCGACTGTCAAATTTATGTCCAAAATTTATGCTCTGCTTTATTTTTTCCTCTGGTTCATTATGTCTCAGATAGCAGCGGCATCTAACCCTTCATTTACACGTTTAGGAGAAAAGGAAACCCAGTCGTTTGTCTTATTCGTCCCACTATCATTCACCAGGAGCTGTCAACGCAGTTTCCTAGTAAAGGCAGTTCTGCGTATCCCTCCCAAGTCTCTTGAAGGCAGCCTTTGTTTTTATTTCTCATGCACGTGTGCAATGAGCCATTCACAGAAGACAGGCGTTTGTAATGTTAGTGGAGATTATGAAGATTGTCATTTCGTTCTTTCATCCAATTAAAAACAAGAACAGAAAAAAACAACAACAGTAGCTGACCTTTGGATTGTTCCTTAGAGAGATTAACATGAAATTATCACTTTCATTTACCACTTTATGAAAGTTTTTATTATTCTTTTCAAATAACCAATAAGAAAGGAGCTGCAGGGGTGAAATGACTATCATATGTGAGCACCACCCTCTCTGAGGTGACAGCAGAGGCTGTAGGTCTGTCTGAATATTAAGGATATACAGGACAAAAACAATTTTAAGGTAAGACGAAAGAATGGCTAGTGTAACTGAATTTCCGAGTATGATAATGAATGTTAAATGACTGAACTGGTATCATTATTGTTTAGTGTGGTATAGCGTTCACACAAGCTTTTCATTTACGTGTTAAAAAACCATAAATACCACGTCTGAGCAGACGGGAAGGGTTGTAACATTTTCCATTCTGCTGGAGACACAAATATTGAATAAAACAGGACAGTGCTGCTAGGCTCACCACAATTGTGTGACTGAGTGCCTAGCGTTTCATGCATTTTGCATATTCGTTTCCTGTTTTTAAACGTTTTTAACGTTTCCTTGTTGAATTAAATATGTAAAATGAAACGAGGGTGACGAAATTGTTCAAAAATATTTTGAATAATTAAATTTGATTGTAAATGCATTCATGCGCATGTTTTACACTCATGGCGATGTGGAAGATTGTAGCACCAACTCTCCTTGTAGGCTACTTGACATTAATGTACACAGTTTTAGGGATACATTGTAGTTTTTAAACATATTTAATTTGCAGAAGGCAAACATGGAAATATTTTATCAACATTAAAAACGTTGAAACAAAACCTGTTCAATTCCAATTCCGTCGTCTAAAACATGCCTGTATTTTCAGATCGGCACAGCCACGAAATCCACGGACGCTGTGGAAGACTTCTCTCTCACATGTTTTGGTTGATTGTAAGAGTCAGTCGTCTTTGGAGGATAATTATAGACATTGACTGGATGCAGAAAGCTGTTCTCCAATGACCTGTCACTCATCCGACTCCACGGAAAGCATCGAGAATGAAAGGCGATCGCAAACCGAAACCCAAGTCGCGGAGTCCGAGCAGAGTCGCATTGCCACTGCCATGAGAGACCTTAAAAACACCGGTAAACGTTTACTGCTCTTTCTACTTCCATATTCTTTCCGATTGCTCCTGTTGCACTCATTATTGCATTAATGTTGAATGCAACACAGTCACATGAAGTGATTATATGCTTTAAAAAAGAATGATCATATTCATAATCACAGTGCTTTAAATTTGATGTTACAAGTGATAACAGCCGATTTTAAAAAGATTAACCTTCTAAATAACATTTCAATAAAATGTTTAAAGGTCGTTTTAAGTGTACTTTAATCTCATAACTCCAACTTGCTTTTGGCATGGGTTTGTAGAAATATTCAAAGCAGCTGCGATTTCATTCTATGAATATCAAATGGTTGAAAAGGACTGCTATTTATATTTGTATTCCTTTGTGTGATATCATTTGCATCTGGTGTGTTGTTTTCATGCTGTTGCTTGAACAGAACAGAATCATGAAAATATCAGAGAAGTGAATGTCAACAAAAGAGTATGTCAATCCAGTAATTACTTTTTACATTAAGAGGTAATTTTCACCATGTTTGGATTTCCGGGGGCAATATTTTTAACCAATTTTATGAGGGCATTTATTTTCTGTTCATATATTCATTGTTTTAAGTCAATATTTGAATCTAATACATTAATTAATCCATATTAATTAGATATTAAGCTTGAAGTGCCTAATTAAAATTAATTCAACATCAACTGGAAATTATTCAAGCGTAATTAAAATGTATTCAACATCAACTAGAAAATGATATTAAGAACTAAATTAGATGTTACAAATACAAATGTTTTTGCAATTGCATTGCTTTCGCCCCCCACATATTGACTTCCAGGGGCATTTTTGTCACTTTCTGTCATTTTGTCCCATAAGCCCCCATTCCTGACACTCATATGAAGTATGTAAGTGAATAAGTATGCGAATTTCCTGACAAAGCCTTTACTGGTTTCGTTTTGCTTTTTGTGCAACAAAAGAATGATATTATCATGTCTGTGAAGCTTTTGTTATATTTCCTGGTCTGGCTGGAACATTTGTCCTCGGTGGTTTGTGTCTCTGTCACATCCGTTTCTGGTTTCAAGTGCATGAGCAAATTTAGTCCAGCACTGCGCTGTATGAAAGAGAACGCAGCATACCGTCATTATGATGCTGCATTGAGATCCATTTTGGGGTTTATTTTGTTTGTTGCTGAGAAAAACAATGCGAGTAGCTTCTGGGAACATCTGTCAAGCATCTGCAATCAAAAAATGTTATACTCTCAAGACGAATAGTCATGTTCTAGTTCAGTATTTCAGGAAAAATATGAAATTCATGATACAGTGCAGACTTGTTTAGTCTTGCTATGCCACAGTTGCCTTAAGGTTTTCAATTAATGTTCATTGAACAGGTCATTTCAGAAATGCTAGGTTTTTGCTGCATTATCAGATGTGAATTAGCTCTTTAAATCAGCTGAGATGTTGAAAGACGCAGTGCATCCTTTCTAAAAGCCAAAATCTCTGCAGTGAGTCAGAAAATGGCTGATAAAACAACAGCCGTTCGAACATAATAGTCAGGATATGACTGTTTTTGTGAGCGTGTCCTTAGAGGGAAACGTTATGGGTCTCATGTTACACAAGCAAACGACTGAAACAGATACTGTGGAAGAGGATACGTATGACCATCTCTGTGTCTTCTTTTCTCGGAAGCAGGCTGGTATTGGGGCAGCCTTACAGCCAATGAAGCCAAGGAGATCCTGCAGGACACGTCGGAGGGCACCTTTTTGGTCCGGGACAGCTCTCAGAGGGACTACCTCTTCACCATCTCCGCCATGACATCCGTGGGACCCACCAACCTGCGTATCGAATACAAGGACGGCAAGTTCAAGCTAGACTCGGTGCTGCTGGTCAAACCCAAACTCAAGCAGTTCGACAGCGTCGTCCATCTCGTGGAGCATTATGTGCAGCTGTCCCGGACGTCTTGTGAAGGCAGCACTACCCCCATCGCCCCATCCAAAGGCACCGTGCAGCTGCTGCTCACGACCCCGGTGTACACGGCCACACCGTCTCTGCAGCATCTGTGTCGTATTGCTATCAATAAAACCACACGGCGGGTACAAGAACTCCCTTTGCCGAACCGGCTGAAGGATTACCTGACAGACTACACTTATAATGTATAGAACCAGATGGACAGTGATGACCATAAGTGCTGAGGTTCTATGGATCCTAGATCCAGTTATAATAGAGGTGCTGATGTCCTGTTAAGGATCTTTTGCCTGGAATCCCTCATCTTGTGCCCAAAGACTACTTTAAAAGGATAGATCACTGAAAAAATTTAAATCTGTCATTACTTACTCCCCCTCATAACATTCCAAACATGTTTGGCTTTCTTTCTTCTGTTGACCACATATATTCTGTTTTTGATCATATAATGAACGTAAACAGGGTCCGAAAGGACACTGTACTCCGTTGACTTTCAACGTATCAACAATTTTCAAAACATATTCCATTTTCTGTGTTAAGATTCGGACGCGACGTGAGGGCGAGTGACAGAATGACAGAATTTGAATCTCATTATTATGGAGGATATCATAACAATGTTAAGTGTCCTTCATTGCGCACTTAACAAGTTTACGGCCTGTAGATATTTTACAGTCAGTTTGTAATGAGCGAGTGAGCAGTATCTGTAAGGAGCATTGGCCTACACGAACATCGGACGGTTTCTACCTGTAATTCAAATATTAGAAATATACAGGTGGCCACGCGGTGTGCCCATGTCTCTTTTGAAGGAAGAGTTCAGCCAAAAATTAATAGTTCAACCTTATATAATTCCAAACTCTTGGACTTTCTTTATTATTATGTAGAACATAAACGACGATATTTTGGAGATTGTTGCAGCTGTTTTTGTCTTTATATTAAAGTCAATGGGGTCCAAAACTATCAAGTTCCAAAAAGAACATGAAAGTATACACTTAAAAAATAAAGCTTCCAAAATAACTATTTTAGGTTTCCCAAATAACCTTTCAGTTAAACGTTTCTATAGTGTGAAGAACATTTTAACTAAAGATCTTAAGATCCTTTTTTCACTATAAATAACAAGTGCCCACTGACGTTAAACCTCACTGGGATGTTACATTTTCTTTTATGTTCCACAGAAAAAACCAAGCCATATGAGTTTGGAACAACATGAGGGTAACATGAGCAAATTTGTATTTTTGGGTGAACTATCCTTTTATTGAAGCAGATGTCTGAGAAGTTCTGCCTCCTGTGTTTGAGACATGGGAGTTTGAAACTGTATGCTTTTTGACTATGTATGATTTGCTCATTAACCATGTTATATTTTTGTACTGTAGACATAGATGATCATTTGATGTCATGGTTGCCCGAGGAACTTCTGGGAACAGGAAAGTACCTTGCGCTATGATATACTGTATATCCCAATACGTGTCTTCATGATAACGTAGTACCACTGAAAAGTTACATGAAAAATAGCCCTTTTAATCAATTTTTAGACAACAACAACAACAAGAAATTATTTAACATATACACCACCATTCGAAAGTTTGGGGTTACATTTTTTTTAATACTTTTATTCAGATAGGATACATTAAATTGATCAAAAGTGTCAGTAAAGATATTTATAATTCTACAAAGGATTTCCATTTCAAATAAATTCAATTCTTTCTAACTTTATATTCATCAAAGAATCCTGAAATGAATGTCATGCAGTTTCATCAAACACATAAAGCAACACAAGATTTCTGAAGGATCATGTGACACTGAAGACTGGAGTAATGACTGCTGAAAATTCACCTCATCACAAGAATAAATCACATTAATATATTACCAAAGAGAAAACAGTTTGAAATTTAGCAACGTTACTTTTTTGCTGTATTTTTGATCAAATTAATGCAGCCCTCTTTCAAAAACATACTAACCCCTTACATACTAACCTTTCAATGGTAGTGTATAAAAAACCCTTTTAATTTATAAGCTCAAAACTTGCTTAAACAGGTCCTGACCATTCACCAACATTACAAGGGTGTGTACTTTTGCAAATAAAATATACCACCGGATTAGTATTTTATTGCACATTCTGAACCAAGAGGTAATTTAGCAACATGGTTTGTTAAAACTTTTATGGTCAACAAGTATTGGCCTGTGTTAACCCTACCTCAGGAGGGCGTCGTGATAAACCTGCATGCTGATTGGCCGTATTTGGGGAATATTTGATTCTATACTGAATCGCAATTTATGAAACAGACCAAAAATAACGTACTAGGTCGGAAGCTTCTTATTTTCTCCTCACTGCTATTTGCGGAGCAGTTATTAGAAAAATAGGATTTTCCTGTCAAATTCCTCACTAATCTGACCCCCTGTTTTGGTTTAATGAAACATACATAATTTTATCCCTTCAACAAATATGCTGCTCAGTGTATTCTACTTGGGTGCTTGGGTGCTAAATTCCTGCATTTCTCTTCATGCTTAGTCTTTCAGTTAAAGCATAGGAATAGTATTATATTGTAAGCATTCGCTAAAAATGATTACCTACTGCTGTCTTGATTTTGCCATTACTTTTAAATTAAAAAGGTCCCCATTTATTATGACTCCACCGGAAATACCTAACTCATTGAGAAACTGATCTCAGATCAGCATAAAAGGTCTTTCTGCCAACATATCTCAGATCCAGTACACTCTTGACAGTTTTATTTGTCGTCTTCCTTGAGGACATCTTATATCTAAGTCTGACATCATCTCTTTTCCACTACAAAATTCCACTAATATCATTTTACAACAGTGCTGCATCAAGGGTGAATGGATTTTCTCCTAGAAAGTGAGAAATAAAATCAAGCATAGCTTTAATTCCTGTACTATGTATCTCTTTTTCTGGACTTGGGAACTATAACATAATTTTAGTCGGGGAAAAAGCATAAAACACTCTTTTATTTCTGCCCCCAAATGAGCCAATCATGTGCAGAACTGATAATATCACCGGTCATCAATGTACACACCACAGCCTGGCAACCTCTCAAACCTTCAGAAAACCCACATCCTACAGACTTCTGGTTTCTAATATTCTGAAATACAGATAATCCAACTGTATTTGGTGTTTGGAAATTGTTTGTTTGGTTAATAGGACGGTTCATTTGTGCTTTTTTAACACAACAGTGTTTGCGTGCTGCATGACTTTGTCTTGCATGATTTAATGTGTGAAAAACATGGATGAAATATTCCCAGTCTTTTCCCTTTCTACAGTTTTCCTTGGCCTCCTCCACAGTGTTCGAATTGAGGGGGGGCTTTTGGGGAACCCCCCATAATCATTAAGGGTTGGGGGTGATTTGTTCCCCTGGTTTTCAATAAAACTTTACTTCAAATTGTGTTTCGATTGCTGTATTAAATTTAGACCTGCTTTTGTTACATCATATTTAATTGTTTCGCGTTTTTACAGAGTTGCAGGACTGGATTCATATATGATTTTGGATTTGTCAAAGCTGAAACACTATTTCAGTTATTTAAATGTTAAATAAATAAATAAATAAATACTTCAAAATGCTGCATAATTAAATGATTTAGATTAGTCAAACTCGCGAATTCCCTCATCATAAACAGCAACATGATTCAATTTAATAAAATGCATTTAGAAGGCACCCAAAATTTAAGATATGTGGGTATGTATATATTCATATCATTTCATATAGTTGATCAATATCACAGAGTGCCATATTTTCGCAAAAATGTAAAATGGTTCATCAACAGTTGAACAACAGTTGAACAGAACAACAGTTCAACAAACAAGAAGTTAATATTGAGAGACTTACGTTTTAGACACCATATTGCCTGGTTTTTGCTCCATTTCGCCAATAAACTAACTCCAAACAAAGCCACAGCACTGTTTTGCGTCTCGTTCCTGAATGAATCAACCGTTTAAATGATTCGGTTCAATCGCAATGACTCACTTATTAAGAGTGACTTGCTGCCACCTACTGGTGGTTTTAATTTCACATTTTAAAGTACCTATACATCTCCCCCCCCCCCCCCCCCCCCTCTCTCTCTATATATATATAAAATAAATTGTAATTAAAAAAATCATTTTAAATATTAGTATTCAGTATTTTAACATTACAATATCAAAACATTATTTATGCTTTTGAAACTGCACGTTAAAGCCTTCGTGCCTTGCATCCCCCAAGAGCTTTGCCACTGCCCCTCCATGTTTTTTTTCTTAGCTTGCAGCAAAGCATGGAAATTCTGAGTAACATTTTGAGTCACTTCATATTTTCCAGGGATTTTTAGAGTGAATTGTGTGTACAAAGGCTGTATATTTGCAGACGTTTCCAAGAGAGGTAACTGGTTACCTGATCAGCGCAAAAAAAAGTGACTATTTCTCTGTTAAATATTGACACTATTCCCAAGAAAGAGCTGCTTAAAGCAGGTGTTCTCCTTGTCGCAGTACAAATTAGTTGTTCATTCAAAGATATCGTGGAGATAGCACTGTTTTCCATGTAATCTAAACTTAATTAAATTTGACAAGGAAATTGGATGTAATTGACCCAGCAAGTGCACCGTCACAGTTTCTGCAGTCACAATAACATTTAGGTGGCTTCAGCATGTTAGAAGAACACATCATCCTATCCAAGTTCCCTTTTTTTATTTTCACTATTCCCAAGACGGAAGAATCTGAAAACCATATCAGAGTTTTTATTTTATTTTAAATAAAGTCAATGTTTAATTTACACTAACAAAACTGTTAAATTGACATGCTCTGTGCATGCATGCATATCTATCAATCTATCTCATTTTCCAGGGAAACTATTATATTTGTGTTTTGTTATTTTTTTAGACAAAACATTAAATTCATGGTGGATGGGATTTCAGAAGAAATCTTACAAGTGACAGGGAATAAAAATGTACACGCATGTTTACCTGAAATTTGTCAGTGGTTGAGGGCAAGAGGACCTGAACTGATTCTGGAGCTGACATCTCTTATCTATTTACATGACCGGACCTGACACTAGCTTGGTGAATATCTTAACAGTTCATGCAGTCGAGTAAACAGGATTTAAAAGGTCAGTTCAAGGGCAAGGGCTATTACATGCACAGAAAACATTTCAAAGGACTACTTCAGCTTAAAGTATTCACATTGTACTGTACATCTGATAAAAACACAGCCTATTGTATGTTTGCATTGCAAAGCATGTGACACCTTTTGCATCAGTATGGCATTATAAAGACCATGATGATAATATCAAACTGTTCATTCAAATTTGAGACGTGGTGCAATGTGCAGAAACACAACATAATGGACATCATTCAAAGCTAAGGGTGGTAATTATGAAACAGATTCTAAACATCAAGTGACAAAACATTATGAATTTGATCAATTAAACTAAATATTGAAAATGTTTGAAACATGCAGTGACTGTACAGTACGCAAATATCCATGTCCTTAATCGGCCCTGTAGATGCTCTCAATTTAGATTGACGTCCATAAGCTTAAAAAATGATGGATTCTCTGAAGGGGAAATCCCTGCAAACAGATTTGAAAAAGCTTAGTTTAAAATGTGATTGATGCTAAGGCAGGCCTTATGTATGTTGTATAAGGAGCCATGCCATAAATGAAAATAACTGAACATGTACGGCATTATTTGCAAGAAGACACAGGGTTGAATGCTGCAAAAGGCAATGATGGTATGGACCATCAGGATTATACATGCAAATATTACCATGGGGGATTTACATACATTCAGCTTCTTGCAGCTCATAAATGCCATTATATTCAAATAATCCCCTCTTCCTGGAACAAATGCTTATCTACAAAGTGGTTTAACCGAACGTCATGCAAGGACAAGAAAATATACAACAGAACTTTCCCAATCAGGAGACAATAGTCAGCTTTATATACAATATGCAATGTTTTGTAAGAGTCATCACAGGACAAACTGGAAAGACAAGAGCATCACTCAGTGATATCACTCTCTGTATATCATGTGAAAAGGAGAGAGAAAAAGAGAGACAGAAAAAGAAAGAATTGTAGTTATTATGATCATTTAGAAAAGTTTACCATGGTAGGCTAACAGTAGTTTAAACCAAAACAACAGACTTGCTCTAGTTAAGCCTGTTGTTACCACAATAAACTATATATTTATGTGAAAGTAAAGACATTACAGATATTTATACAATTGTGGTACATTAATAATACAGAATGGTTGTTTTACAGAAAGGTGTATTTGTATGAAAAGGATAAAACCAGCTGTATTACGTTTCGCAGGATATCTTTTGTTAGTGGCCATTATTTCTGCACAATTATTAGCCTTAAATGAGCCAATTTATTTACACACATTACACAAATGCGGGAACAACAATGATACCGAAAATGAGTTCCTCCTGCGCCTTGTTTCCAGCCGGAAGAAATAAATGCGACATGACGCGGAAAAATCATGTGTAATGCATAATGTATTACACATGACAGCACAAACGCGTGATATTTATGTGATATATATTCATAAACATCACTTAATGTGCACTTACCAACAATAACTGATAGGTAAACGAATAATTCGCCGGCTGTTTTAGCAAGCTGTTCATAGTTCAGACAGTTCTTGTTGTAAACAACCGCTCGGTCATCGGGTTCAAATATGGACCCAAAACACAAAAGACTGCTCCGATCTCAGCGACTTTTTCTAGCCGAGGAGCTATTAGTGGACGACATGATCATACAGTATTTATACCAGGAGGAGATCTTAACGGAGAGTCATTTAGAGGAGATTAGATCGGAGTCGTCTAACAGGAAAAAAACGCTCAAGCTGCTGGATATTCTGCCCACGCGGGGTTCGCACGCCTTCCATCGCTTTATTCAGTCATTAGAGAAAGATTTTCCCTGGATCAAAGACAAATTACTGGGACTTTGTGCTGAAGACAGCGAGCCTCCTTTTCCGTGCTTCTCAGGTGAGTCCCTTGCGCGTGAGCGCGCGAGCTAAATCTGACACAGCACATCACTTGGGGCTATCCTTAATCGCAAAAAAATCGATTCATAAATATTATAAACAAGACGCAAGTAAGCACAAATACCCTAAATATGCTCATTTTGGATAGTTAAGCGTATGTGTGGGGTTCATGTCCCCACAAAATGAAGTGATATGAAAATTAAAACATGTATGGAAGTTTTGTGTGAGGTTTAGGGAATAGGAAACACAAATTTCTCATTAAATTAATAAAGAAAGAAAATGAAAATCATCCCATAGGCTAATGGTTTATAAACTGTACAATCTATATTTTCTGACCCTAACTGTAACCCTAAACCTATCCCTCTCACAAAACTTTCTTCTGTTTTAGATTTTAGAAAAATGTAATTATATGTAGTTTAGAAGCTTGCTTTCTCTTGTGGACTAGAAAGGTCAAAATTGACTAGTATGAGACATTTGATCTTCATAATGTAGGCAATACCAGGTACACACTAACACATAAACATGTGTGAACCTTATTGTTAACATCAGAGTGGGTGTGGCCATTTGTAACTTCTATGTGTGAGGCTTCATTTGTCATAAAAAAACAATAGCACTTGTGCATTTTTATAGAAATACAGCCTTGATTTTGCAAACTAGTTTTTGTTATAATTTTTACAAAATGTATTATGGTAATTATAAACACATTGATTTGTAGCTCAAATAGTTTTACCGTATAGCATGCCGATCTTTAGTGTTACTCTTTTATTTATTTATCTGTAGTTCCTAATGAATTGGAAGTCTTGCACATTAACAGAAAATAGTTTACATGTCTCACATTTCTGTGAGAGCACTGAAATATAATATAAAAAACATATATAATAGATAAAAAAATAGAATAGTTATCAATAATATTTTAAAAAGATTTTAATTTATTTTATATTTCATTATATTGTAGTTATTATTTCACTTATATGAAATATAAACAAATAAAGATATAAATAAATATAGCAATTTAACACATCATTAACTAAAGCATAAATGTAACATTATTCTAATCCATTTCAAGGCTTCAGTTGCACTACATGTAAAGCTTTCTGTCGTCAGACGTGTTTCTGGTTCCCTCATATTCCCTCTCAGCTTCACCTGATTTCACTCTCTGTCTCATAACGAAACCATTCATCTTTTAATTGAGGTCAAGGCATTACGTCTCCTGTTTCTGACCTGAGGGTTAAATAACAAGTGCTTTAATTGCCCTTCCTCTAATCTCTAACACTAAACCCTCTGTTACTAATTCTAGCAGAGAACCTACAGCAAATGCATTTAAAGCATTGCAGATTTCCATATGATTTGAAAACTAATGTTTTTGCGTATTTAGAGTTTGTGAAATGCCTTATTCACACCCACAGCAGTCTGGTTTCAGATGCTTGTGAAAACCAAGGAGTTCTCTGCGTGCACTGAATATATTTCAGCTGCTGTTTTGCTGAAAGGCGGCTTATTATCTGCTGTCTGTTGTTTTGCCATGCGAGAACCGGACACCCACTAAAAACCCTATACACTGACACTCCCAATCCCCCCTTTTTAGGCAGTCAACCAAACACCAGAACACCTTTGAAAAAAAAAAAAAAAAAAAAAACTCAACCCCTTCCCTAGTAGAAAAACAAGACATAGAAAAAAAAGGAGAGTAAAGTATAGAAAAAGAAAAAAAAAAGAGCTGAAGTTGTGTTTTGAGTCTCTCAAGGCCAGGTCGGCTTGGTACGCTGCCCTGGTTTTCCATGAAAGCTGCATTAATTCCTGGCACTAGGTCTGCGGCTCAGCACTCTCGCCGAGCATCCTCCTTTCTAGGAAAAATATAATCAAAGCCGTTTGTTGGCTGCTCTCCCTCTCCTTCCTGTCTCCAGTTACTGAGCTGAAGATTTTATTGACTTACTGTGGTTCAGATGGTAATAAACTGGGGGATGGGGTGGGGTTAGAGAAGCAAGCACAAAAGAAACGGGAAGGGGAAAAAAGAAGCATGCTTGCACATTTCTAGGAAGTCGAGGACGAGCGCTACTCTGAGCAAACATTCTTCACACTTAAGTACTCGCTTTAATTTTAAGCTCTTGTTAGCTTAATAGCTTTGAGTCATCAGCGGCCGTTCAGGGACACAAATAATTGTTGTGCTTTCTTTCCACTTTTTTTCTTCTTCGGCTGCTCATATTATTAATATTCATGTCACTATGAATTTGGATCTTAACATCAATGATGTCACTCCGTTGGCATGGGAACGTGTTTTTCATTCAACTCGCTCTCATTCTCCATCGTTGTGACAGGCCCTCAATCTGCAGTGTCACGGACACGTTAATAAACCAGATGCATGTTCTGCTTGAATTTACAAAAGCACGACCCTTATGATCTCATTACCTACTTTCGAATGGAGATCAGTCAAATGGGGACACGATATTCTCGTTTTAAAGTCCATTTGCACACCTGCGAGGCATGTGTATTTGCATGTTTATTTACGAGATGCTCGCTTTAAGGAAAATGATGCAAATTGTTCCTTAAGGCTTCACTTACGGGTTCCTGGAACTTGTCGTATACCAGATGCTAAGGTTTTGAATTGTAAGTTGTTTACAAGGCTAAATGTTCTGTGGCAGTCCTCTAGACAAATTTATCACAACTGGCTTCCAGTATAGCAGAAGTTAGCATGCTCAGAAGCCTTGGTGACTGCTTGTTAGCGCAGTTGTGAGTCATTGAGAGAGCTTTCCTTTCCAAACTGACTTGCATGAGAAAAAAATGCCATATTTTGTTTTGTTCTTTACTTTGCCAGTTTTAGCCAAAGAACTGTCCAAAATGGTGACGTATTAAAACGTATAATCTAATATAAAAAATATATATATTTTATATCTTTTAAATTCTCTCTCTCTATATATGCTCACTATTAAACTAACTACTTAGCAAATAACTTAGCATATCATAATAGCATTGTTTTTGCATTCCCTATTCCCTATTTTTGAAGAATCAAGAGATCCCGAATTCATAGTGAGCAGTTAATGTTAATCTCCAAACAGGACTCCAATATCAACCTTCAAAAAAAAGTTGGCTATACAAATGAATATTTTTAGAACCCCTGAATGGTTCCGACACATAATCTTATTATACACCACCTTTCTAAACGTTGGGGTATTTAAGTAATTTTATGTTTTTGAAAGAAATATTTGCATGTTTACCAATGCTGCATTTATTTGATTACAAATACAGTAAAAACAGTAATATTGTGAAATATTATTACAGTGTAAAATAATATTTTTCTGTTTGAATGAATTTAAGACGTAATTTATCAGTGTGATGGCAAAGCTGAATGTAATGTTTATATGAAGTTGAAATACATTGTTACAAAAAAAAAATCACTTTTGATTAATTGAATGCATCCTTGTTGAATAAAAGTATTAAGTGCTAATTTCTTATGCATACGTATATGTTTATTTGTAAATATATATAAAGCTTCACCAGCATCGATTTCTGAAATCTTGATTATATATATATATATATATATATATATATATATATATATATATATATATATATATATATACAGTGAACAGAACAGGTCAACTAGCAAAAAATAGATTCAATGAATGAGGTTAATGATAAAAACATATAAGCTAGTAAATTTATAATAGCAAGCACGATTGTGCGGGTTAAGCCAGACTCTTCTCCTCATACAATTGGCCGTCTCTCTGCCTCGCCCACGGAGGAATGGAGGAAGGCACTTTTAATAATTTGCTTTTGAAGCCAGCCAGCACAGTGCTGTTCACTTGTTTTTGTTGGCCTCTCCTCCTCCGTTCCCTCCACCCATCTCTAGTACAGTCTGATTTCCAGGAACGTTGGCTTGAGGAGAGTCTTCCTGTCAGAATGTGGAAGCGGGGTGCAGCGCTCGGCCGTTCCAGCTGGCCGCTACACTCGGACTGATCCCTTGATGTGCTGCATCTGTTAGGAATGTCTGTTTTGATGAACAGAGATGACACTCTCATATTGATGCATTTTGGAGATGAGGTTTATCGAGATCAGATGTTGAGCATCCACAGCCAATTTAGCCACACAAGATCATTTTTTTGTTCATGTGCCCAAAGCCAAGGCTTACACATGGGGTCTATTAAGGACAATTAATAAGTCTTAAATTTATGCTCCATTAGAACATTTTGAGCAACTTCATAACACGAAACCATCTGTCTAAAGATTCTTGTCTCAGGCAAATCCTTTACAGTTCGACAACAGAGCGGTTTAGTGTCTGCCCGCATCGCTCCCATTCTGATTTATATGGAGCTTTATTAATAACTTCAAGCAAACCACAAAAAGTGCTCTTGTGCTGGCCCAGTCAGTTCAGATTTGTACTTTCCTTGTCCATGTTTGCACTTAAAAATATGATAAGAAAAACACAATAAAATGTATTTTGTGAAAGCATTTTATTATTATTATTATTATTATTTTTACTTAAAAAGTTATATAATAAGTTAAGAATGGCAAATGTATTAATCTTACCCAAGAAAGTCTATTCTTTGTTGAAGGGATACTGATCCCTGATTAAGGTATCAGGCACAGAGCTAATGCTAATCAAAACATAATCAATTATTATTTGTTTAATTATTGTAATATTTTAATATATAAAATAATTATTTATACATATATAATAAGCTATTCATTTAATTAAAACATTATAATTTGTTATTTTGAAATAAAAAATTAAATAGTAAATAATAATAATTTATATAAAATAGAATTTATATATATATACACATTTGATTTTATATATAATTTTATATAATTGGTAATAATGTAATATTTTGGTTTTATATGTATAATTATATAATTTTTATAAATTTATATTAGATTTCATATGATGTACATTGAAACGTTTTTTATGAAATATTTATTTATTTTATTTATTAATTATTTTAATTACAATTATTTAAAAAAAATATATAGATTCATTATGTTTTTAATTCTTGTCTCTAGTCTTATAGTCGTTTTGTAAGTGGCATACTTTCCACAAAGGATGTATTTAAACAGTTAATTCCATTCTTTTTCTTTAGATGTACATGCATAAGCCACATGTTTTTGACTAGACATTTCGACTGGAAAGAGGTGTAATCTTATCTTGTTTTCAGTTTAGAGCAACTGGAATTCCTTCCTTGGGCAGCAGAATAGCAGTCAAGGAATGAGATGGAACGTTTGAAGCTGGATAAAAACTGGAGTGTACTGAAATCACGTTTAAATGTATAAAATGTGCAACCTCAGAGGAAGCCAGACCATTATATATATATATATATATATATATATATATATATATATATATATATATATATATTCATTTGAGGCTAATTTGAAGTAATTTGTGGCTTGTTAGCATGAATGTCCAAAATGTCCTCAGTGAACCCAGTGAACCTATACTGTCCCCCATCTCTCTTCAAGAGGAAACAGGAACATTAATGTCACATTGTGATGTTGCAGATTTATGTGAGGTTAGATGTGAAATTCTCTAGTTTATATTGTATATTATAGTGATTTATACGCCTGTAATTTTCCCTCTTTTCAACTTCAGATAAACATGCCCTGTCCTGTGACATCACGCTTGTTGAAAAGCAGGGTTTATTGTGAGTTTTTGTGGAATTTTACAGAGATACAGCTTGTTGTTCCCTAGAGGCCATGTGTGGGCGGTTAACTATCACCCTGCCTAAAATTAACTAATTCTCTTTTCCTAGAGAGACAGAGTGACCCGTTTTAAGAAATACACACTCGCTCACCTCTGTATTTTTATTGCCTTTTTTGAAATTTCTTTTCCTAATCCTTCAGATTTAAAGCATCCTCTTACAGGGATGCTTAAGTAATTATGCAAACACATTCCGCTGTTATACACTAATTCACGGACACTTCTTTTAACAAAAGTGTGATGGATTTTATATATATATACGGTACATCAGAGTTTCATGTGTCTCCGTACGGTCTCTTAAGACTAAGGTACTGTAACTGTCCCCTCAGATAAAGGCTTCTGCATACTTTACATTCTTAAAGTGCACAATCTGTTCCCTCCAGCAATCTGGAGTTAAGTGTCCACATGTACGCATGGAAATTGAAGCTGGAAAGCTCCATCCTATAAAAAAGAAACAATTCTCCGAAACGTTAAGCATTTCGGCGAAACCCAGGCAATGTTCTTTGCAGAGCACCCTCACTGTCTCAGTTTTGCTTTCTGTCGTTCCTTCTACACTATATTCTGTTCATTTAACATTGATCTAACATATTCATTTTGATTGAAAAATTCAAGTAGAGCAACTTTTTACTCTACCAGTTTTTTCAACTTTAATTGTGATTGTGCTATACACATTTTACATTAGTTGGTTGTAACATGAATGACTTATTGATCTTTTAAAGCATTAGTTTTTTTATGTTTTGCACTTTTTAAATCATGTTTAGTGCGAGATTTTTTTTTTGGCGAACATAATATCATTCCATATTTTTGTCAGCTAAATAAAATAAACGGGTGATAAATATGGCTTGCTATCATGTACAGTTGCCAAAAATGTACACAAAAACTAACATTGAATATGACCACAGAATTTTTAAAAGTCAGATGTTTTAATGAATTGGTCAAAATCACTCAGAAACAATCCGTCTAAAGTATCTCTTTTTTCTGAATTAACTTTTCTGAGTGCCCAATCTTAATAGAAAAAAACTTGAATAAAAAAAAATATTTACTTTATCTTTATTCTCTTTGTCTCTGACTGTCTTTTTTCTGTTTTCCTTTGTGTACCTCCACCACCATGAGCCATTCATCAGATAAAGTATTGCCACAGAGATGTTATGGCTCTTTACCAGCTCACCCCTGTTTACTAAACCAGCTCTCGCTGTGTGAAATCCTCTTTGTGGTGTTGTTTTGCTGATGGTTGGGCCACCTCAACACACTAATCTTCTTTGTCTTTGGGGTCTAGAGGCTTTAAAACTGTGAAGAACTACAGCAAAGTGTCCAAATCCATGGCAGAGAATACCTGCACTTGGATATTTGAGCGCCTGTAACAGTGAAGAGGAATTGAAGTGAATCCTTTCTTTAAAGCTAAAGTGGGCAATTAGTACCTATTAGTATCACCAAGTATTATTCTCTTGACCTGGTGTGGCCACTCCTGTCTCTTAACGACAGAAATCAATGGACGTCCTTGATTTTGTGAAGGATTTGGGAACATTCAAAACAAACTCTCAAACCGACCTTTGCTCCATTCATCCCCACTGCTCAAATAAAACACATCTCTATTCTCCTGGGACGAAAACATTGCACAGGGAGAGAAAGATTGAATTTTGAAGGGTTAAATATGTTACCTACTCCGTCTCTTCCAATATGATTAATGCAGTTTTGCTTTTTTATATGTTGGCCTATGTATTATTTTCATTAAAATTAATTGTGTGTCTAATATGTACTTATATGTATTTGACTTACTGAGGCTTCATGTAGATTGAAACCTAACACTGCTGGATTGTTGTCAATATCAAATTTTATTCAGCGGTTTGAGCTGTTCCACTCAGGGTCATGGTGCAGTGCCAGTGTGAGCTATTCAAATAAATATGCTTACATCATACAAGAGATGCTGTTTTCTGTCCCCTGACCCCCTCAGACCTCCATTGCTGAGGTCCAAATTACACATGCATGGCTTGTCACCTCAAGCTGTTCAGTGGCAACCTGAGTGCATGAACAAGGTGAAGCATATATATGAATAAAACATGCTTTACCTCATTCCCTTACATTCTTTTGCTTTCAGTGTTTGTTTCTTATTTTCCTGGAATCGTAACAAATTTGATTGTTCAGAGTGATTCTGATTCAGTTTAAGAATTTATAACTTTACCAAAAAAGCAGATGTCAGAATCTGTGTCAAGAGTTCGGTTCTAAATGCAGTCCGAGTCCAAGTACCCCAACTCTAATATATGTTAGAATCGACTCAATCTTGACATGAACTCTGACATTTTAGCATTTTTTTATCGAGTACAGTAGAAACCACATCATGTCTTACATGGAGGATAGGAAAAGGTTATATAAAGTTACATAAAATTAAGATGACAAGACATTAATATATGTCTTTAACTCAGTTTTGGTTAAGACCTCGGATTTGACAAGGTGGACTGGATATATATGTATATATATATATATATATACCTACTATTTCTGGTAATATTATTTTTATGTTTTTATAAATACAACATATAGTGTCAATCTTTTTCATAGATGATGTTAAAGCACCCTTAACAGAACTCAATGTTACGGAAATCAACCGGTTACAAAAAAATGGAACCAGATCTGAATGCAAATAATCACATGATTCCCAGCCCAATTTCCTTACAATATGTACAATTATTTCAATGATATGTGCTTGTGTTACAAAGTGAGCGACTTACTTCTAAAATCATACGTTGTTTCTTTGTTTTCAGTTCAGTGTGGTGTTCCCGACCACATCCTTCCGACCGTTCCAACCTCGCAGCATCTGAACCGCTTGGCCGCTCATCTGGGTTCAGAGTGGAAGTCTGTGCTGCTGGACCTGGGTCTGTCCTCAGCGGATCTGTACCGCTGCTGCGCTGACCAGCCCCTCTCAGTTCAGAGTCAGGTGCTCGCTGCGCTGGTGATGTGGACGCAGAGGAACGGAAGAGAAGCCACAGTGCGGCGGCTGCTCCAGAGCCTGCAGGCCGCAGACATCCCGCCCTCTGTCCTCCAACAGGTGTTTGTGTGACATCACAAGTTGTGTTTTTCTGGACTTCATGCTGCTCTTGAGCTGTGGAAAACACGACAGACACTGAAGGAGGAGAAACACTGTCCTTGCCTGACTTTTTGTTACAGGAATGTACTGAAACTTCATTATACATCTAATATGGCTCGAACAAATTATGAAATTTATCATGTCATACTGTGCCATATGTGCGCCTTTTAATATTAAAATATATTTTCTTAATTATGCTTCCGGAATATATTTTGTATTGCCCTTAATAGTGTCCATTTTTGTTTGACATTATTCTTAAATACATTTTACACCTAATTTTGGAATGCAAATATCGCCTTGTTACTTTAACATAACATTGTAGTAAGAGAACAACTTTAAATAAAGGTTCAATAAAAAATAAATTGAATCTATGTAATCTGATTGTAGAGAATAAATGCTTAGTAGATATTTTATATAATATATATATATACTTTTGAATGCATAACAGAGCTTGTTATTGATAGTAACAGGTAATACTGACTTTTTTCCGCATAACTATATACATTTTTAAATCTATACTTCTACCATTTATTTCAAATCAATAATGTATTTTCTGGGACTGGATACTGATTCTTTTAAAACACATTTTGTGCTTGTCCACTTATACATTTGTGGAGTGTGACAAATTAATTACAAATAATAAATAAAATATTTTATGTTGTTAGTGCATGTATAATAATTATACAATAACTGAAACATTACACAATTGTTCGCTGAAATGCCATTTTCAACATATTCTCAGGCTACTACATCTGGTCTGCTCTCTATTGTTTTTCTCTCCATCTGTCACTTGTTTTTATTCAGTGCTGTTTATTCAAAGCTCAATCAATATTTACAGATCAGGTGTTTGTAATATGACAGGTCATTTCCTAATCTCTCACTTATTAATCAGAGTCTGTGTGTGCGTGCGTGCCATTGTTCGTAAACATTTGCAGGCGTCAGTTTCTCTGCTGTGTGTACATGCGTGTGCGTGTTATTTGTGTTCGGTCTTTGTTTTCTGCTTTATCTCCCAGGTGTTAGTGCCACGTTATGAGACTTTAAATGCTTTCCTAGAATCTGAGCGTGAATGAGTTTACACTGATGTATAATTGACTTACCTAGTTAAATATAAATGGCCATCAACATCCCCATTGTCCCTGAGGTGATCCAATAATGTCATGTTGCACTGTTTAGAATCAGAAAAAGCTTTATTGCCAGATATGAGCAGGGGCCCCCTATGATTTCTGGGCCCCTTGAACAACATATTGACTCGGGCCCAATATACAACAAATATTTAAAATAAATACACAATTAGACAATTGATGGCTTTTGTGTGTACAGGTATGTTATGTACAAATGATGACAATTGCCAAGTGAACTGTTCTTGAGATGGATTGCCTGAGGGAAGAAACTGTTCTTGTGCCTGGCTGTTCTGGTACTCCGGATGGGAACAGTTTGGAGAGGCCTGGGGTCCAGAATGATTTTGCCAGCCCCTTTACTCACTCTGGATGAGTGCATTTCTTGGAGAGTGGGGAGGGTTGATCGTTCTCCTGATGAGAAACATTCATAAAGTAATGTAAATACGTCCCCTGTGGTGTTTTTCTTTTCTGAATAACTGAGTGTCTCGTTAAATGTGCACAAACACAGAGCCATCTGACACACACACACACACACACACACACACACACACACACACACAGGCCCTCTGTCACCTGAGTTCCCCTAATTCCAGGGAAGCGTTTGAAATTCAGCTTAGTGTACGTTTTTTGTTCCGGTGTTTCTCAGAAATGTGCAGAGGCTTCAGTTGGGACGGTTGAATTCATACCCATTAAACGATGTGTGTGCGGTCCAGTGGCTCAGAAAAATCACGTGGGGTGCCAAAAAAACGCATCAGCGCCCGTAAAAGCATCTCCTTCGAAGATAAAAATGCCTCCATGGGCTAACAGGGTGTTTGTTCTAGATTTAAAGGTGGCTTGAAGGCAAAGCGTTGAAGCAGCGAACGATGTGTCTTCCTCCCCTGAATTATAGCGGTGGTCACCCGCCTCCCCCTGAACTCTAGAGGAAATATATACTTGAGGGTTGCTGTAAATGCTGTGGCGGGCTTCTCGGCTCAGATTGCCATGGAGACAGGTTTTGGACGGTGTGGCATTCTATACCCTGTGGGCTCTTGATGGGTCGGTCTGCGTATTTGTTCTTCTTTTGGTTTCAGCAAATGGATGTCAGGATAGGAAGGCCGAGACAGGAATGGTTTTTACTGATGCTGAGTTATGATGTAAATGCAATTATCTTTATCCTGCATTCAGATCGATTTGAATAATGTTAGCGATTTAACTCATTTTGAGGGATACTTAGCTGTGATTTTCTGGAGTTTTCTTTACCTGCTGGAACAAGATGTGTGTGAATCAATCAATGTAGCAGCTCTATGAAAATGAAATGAAATCCGCCAGAACAGCAGTGAGTGAAAAGGTGTGCATGCTAGCCTTGAGGTCATATAAATGCTATAAGCAAGTCCATTTCTGCCTTCATTTACAGTACATTCATGCATTTGGCAGATGTGTTTTTATCCAAAAACTTAATTCAAGGTACACTTTTTATCAGTTTTTGCATTCCTTGGGAATGGGACCCATGACCTCGGCTTTACTAGTGCCATTCTATTGTTTGAGCTACAAGAGTAATAAAACTTTGTGAGATAAAGCTTGAATAAAATCAGTATATAGATGCAGTAAAAAGTGTAAAGTCACACTTTTGAGATATAAAGTGTAGTTTCAACTACAAGACATAAAGCCTTTAAAGATATCGATTGGGACAAAAAGTCATAAAAGTTACTACCCAGTTGCAGGTTTTCGATATAAAGTCACACTTTCGTGACTCAACGTTGCATTGGCAAGATATGAAGTCACTTTGTAAGATATACTGTAACGTAATTACAGGAAACTAAGCACCATAAATGTGATATAATGTAACAAATGTGAGATATAAAGAAATAAAGTCAAAGTATATAAAGTCATTCTAAGATTAAAAGTCACAGTTATGAAGGGAAAAAGTCATTTGCATGATATAAAGTCACAAGATATAAAATTGCAACTATACGAGAAATAATTACAAGTGAATTTGTGAGATGAAGTTGCAATGAGTTTATTTATTTACTGTGAGGTGAAAACAGGCTCCTATACAAAGTATGTTACACACAAAAGCTGACCGAAGGGACTTTTAGCTGATATACAGTACATATCTCTCTATTAGGAAAAAATAAACATTGATGATGTGGCGCATATTCAACTTTTCTCAACCTTCCCCCTTAATACCAGTTGCCTCTGATGGTTCATAATCATGGTTCACATCTGTGATGTAAACTGAAGTCTATTGACTACTTAAAAAAGGAGCTTCTGTATGCCTGACCCAAACTTCCTGTTTCAATAGAAAATACATCAACACAAGATTAAAGACTGCTCACTTCACAGGTTCCTGAAAGCAGTATTTAGTCATTCACAAAGCCCTTGACTTGCATGTTTGGAACTGAATTTGTGGAAGTGCTGAAGGTTGTACAGGAAAGAGTCTGAGCACTTCCTAGTGAAGGCGCCAGAGGTCAGAGATTTCAGTAGTAAATTATATGTAAGATAATAGAAATGAAGAGGTCATCATCCTCCTCTATTCAAATGTGTAATGTAAAAGCACTTTATCAGAGCAAACCATCACAGCTATACACCTTCAAATCCGGATACCTCTCTTGTCGTTTCCTGATCCTGTGTTTGAATGGCTTAATGGTCTATTGAATGAATGAAGCATAAAGATTATTGATAAAGGTCAAAGTCTCTCTTCTGTTGTCAGTCTATAGCATCCTCGAGTGACCTTCTGAAGAAGTCTTGCAAGGTATTATCTCTTTGCAGTGGGTTAATACTGCCTTCCCATAACACTGGAAAAGCATCAGACTCTTCTAGCAGGTTTAATGCAAAATGTTTGGTTATGCTGATGTTTACTTCTCAGAAAAGCCACTGTTTAACTTGTTTTAAGATATTATGGGTCCCAATCACCTTGAAATGTTTCCAGGTTTCCATATACCTGGAGAATGCTGCCTGTTAGAATTCCCATTCATCTCAATGGACGTTGGATCGTCTGGACCAAGGCCCTTATGGAAGTGTGTGAAATTGACCATTTTTGGAACACTGGAACTTTTTAAACAAAGTGTGGAAAATCCTTGCTAAAAGTTTAGCTAGCTAAACCACATAAAATTCAAACCACACTTTTCGTATTCTTACATATTTTGCTTAATTAAAAGAACAGAAAATCTGCAGATTTTGGTGATGAAGGAAAATGGAGTAGATTTTTTTATTTTTATTTTGCATTCATCAATATTTGTCATATGTTGAATTGTATTTTTGAACAGGGCACAAGAGAGCATAACATCATAGCGCATTTTATGCAGTGTTTGAAGCAATTTTCCCTGCATCCCAATGTTCATATCCATCCAAAATAGTTTGTGACATTAAGTGTGTCCCTGTTGAAGAGAATATGCCAAAAGTCAATGGATAGTTTTTCTATTTCAGATAGATTTTTAAAGTGTGGATCTGTGTATACTCTAATGGAGTATATTGCACACAATCCATTGGACTTTGGCGAAGGATTCGGTTCAGAACTACAAACACAAATAAAAAGCTTTAAAAACTAAAAACATGGCAGATGTGCACGAATGACTGTAAAGTAGAGAGGTTTAGATAAAGTGGTTTTGAGTTACTAATAATCAACATTTAACCTGGTAGAAACTTTTAAATGCATCATTATGCAAAAAAACAATGCAGAGATCCCCCCATAAAGACCCACAACTGGCAGAAAAACATCTGCCTTATTTTTCCAGAATGAGCATAAATTTTATGGGTCTGGCTTCCGGTGTCATCCACTTCCAGCTAGTTTTAGCTGTACAAGACTGTTTCTTTTGCTGCTTGAATGTATTATCTTATTTATGAACACATTGGTCTGTAGTGCAAACAGTTTTACCATTTACTGCACTTTGTTATTCTTCTTATTTCCCTACACCGGCTAATGAACCAGAAGTCTCGCACATTACCAGAAAACATCTTACTTCGTTAAAAAATAAGGTGGATACGGTATAAAGTTAAATGAAATGAAATGTGGAGGATGTGACAAGATGATTGAGTTTACAGTGACAGGATGCAAGTAATTATGCAACAGAGCGGTCCTTTAAAGACTCAATTGCATAATGTTGTAGTATGTACCAAAACTTGCCTACTCTTCAACTACACACTCAAAAGTTTGTACTTTTTCTTCACCAGAAGAGTATATATTTTAAGGGCATAGTACAAAGGGAAGTTATGATGAAGCATTTCTTGCTCAAAGTCTAGTGTTAACGGGAACTGATTTCGATGATTTAGACAAATTCAATCAATGAACTGAAAAGAACTGATTCAAAGGAGTCATTCATATTGACTTGAACCAAGCAAACTGTCCTGTTAATTTAAACACGAAAAGGGCTACCATTCAAGACCCTAATGAATGATGCCAGCACCTTTTTAATTTTAACATTAGGCATGAAAATAACTTGTGACCATATGTAACAGCGACTAAAGTATATATAAATGACAGCGACATCCATAAAACCATAACATGTTTTTTAAACGCTATGGTATTAACACAGATACCACCACTGTATTTTTTTTTTTATGTACAGAACAATAGAAGGTACGTCACTGCTACTATAATCTTTCTGGCTGCCAGTGAGATCAGACACAGCTTGACCAACATTATGCTGCTCTATTACACCGTATAGCCTTAAAGCCATACTAACAGCTGCAGTGAATGAATGCAAGAACAAAGAGTTGTGTCTGAGCTTCAGATTTTGACTTCCGCTCCCCAGTCACCTGACTCTGCGCATTACTGTGGAAATGAGCTCACCCCTGTGTATGGCCGTGTAGCGTTTCAGGCCACACAGTGTTCACACAGATGTCAGTTTCAGTGACATATAAAGCTCAGGTGAAGGGGAATTCGTGTCTTTGTGAGATTGTGTGGTAGAAGAAAGGAAACTGATAGGAAGGTGCGGAGAGACAGTGGAGGTGTGTATACCTCTAGGGAGAAAGTATTTCTATAAAGTATTTATAAAAATTGTGTATTTCTCCTGTACCAGTTTGAGTCATAAGTGTCAATTTTGTCAGTTGTGATCTATTTTGTGAATCGACTTGTCTTGCAAAAATAAGACATCAATAAATCTAGCCAATTTACAACAAACCAGGACTTCCCTATAACACAGAGTACAGTATAGATACTCTGTATGCTAAATAAAGTTATAAACAGTCACTGGGATTTGAATGTATTATGCAATCAGCTGTTATGCCCATGTATGGCATGTTAAACAACGAAAATAATCCTCTTGAGATTTGTACATAAGCTGTGACCTCCAAGGCATTGTTTTGAGCCTAAAACACAGCCGAGATATTTCTCGGAAATGCATACCGCATTACTTACAGTACTGTACATGCAGTACTCAATGCTAAGCGATGCATTTTGTAAGCATGTTCTTAATCAGTGGCCTTGTCCCCTTAGGAACCCTCACCAGTACATGTCTTCATATTGTGAGTGTTAACCCTGTATTTCATGTTATTTTCACATGTAATATTTTATGAACATTTAAAATTCATACAGACAATGACCTAAATAAACCACATGAAGGAATTCAGCTACAAAATGTCTGATGTAGCTATTTAAAGATGTTATTAAGCATTAATCTATTACACTAAAATAATTTGTCTGTTAATTATTACTAAATACAAGGCTAAAAGCAGTGAAGCAACTAATATTTAAGGGGAAAAAAATGAACAGACAAAAATGCCCTTTTGCCAAATTAATACATTTTGTTGTTATGTGATTATAAATAATGCAACTGGAAATGACATCACCCAGAGGACTCCCTGGAGAGCCTTTTAAGGCTTTAAAATATCTGATTATCTGGCATTTATAGCTGTTACGATCGGAGACCCAGGGAAACACAGGAGACAAGAGATCCAATCTCTGTTACAATCGTGTTCACAGATTCTGATTCCTCCCGTTCAATCCACGTCCTGTTATTCTTGAACTGTGGTTGTTTTTGCTTACACAGTAATAAGCAGGTGGGGTCTCAACGTTCATATCCTTTGCATGTGTGTTTGTGTGAGAGAGACACTCAGTGTGAGAGAGCTTTTACACTAGGGGTCAATGTGGTCACTGTGAGCTCTGGGTGTTTGTGTTTAGGGAATGGTGTGTATTCCTTTGAGACTGTGTCCCAAAGCCACAACATCTCTGGTTATTGTGCGAATGTGTGTGTGTCTGGCCACTAACTTGCCCAGCAAGTGACACAGCTGAGAGGTGTCTCTCCATATCCTGCCCATTTCTTTGTCTGTCTATACAGCGGCCTACAATTATGGCTGTCTGGTTACTGTAATCCAACCTAATAAATCATGTTTTACAGCAGCTCAGATAATTTGATATGGCATATTGGGTTAAACCAGGAAGGGTTGGCTATTGAGAAATATTCACATATTAATATAGCATGAATTGAAATAAAAAGGCTTGACATACAAACAAAAGTTCATCAAGACAGACAGACAGACAGACAGACATATAGATAGACAGATAGAGTAAAGCAGCTCTAAAAGTTCATTTTTATCTGTTTGTGTGTCCTGTTATTGACAGTTGTTTATTAGAGTCTCGTTGATCTTGGTACACTAAGTGCAGCACTACTGGACACTCTGTACCCACACCCATGTGATCAGACATGCAACACACACAAACACAAGCTGATAATAAAGCACCGTGTGTCCAGAAACAGATTTCAGTGAGCCTGCCCTGGCCTGAGCCACACATTTATGCTGACGTGAGCAGATCCACATGAAGGCATAACAATGCATTGATTCTGCAGCCCAGTGGATCTGGGCTTGATGGTAATGCACAAAGGCGAACCTTTAGCAGCTATTTTTAACTAAAGTAGCAGAAATGGAGTGTGTGAAGGAGTGAACACAGAGTGGAGGTTGGAGTGTGAGCAGACAGACTTACATAACACCTTTAACACATCGCCATATGGCTTAACCAGCTTCACTCTCTCTGTCACTCACTCTCTTGCTCTCTCTCTCTCTCTCTCTCTCTCACTCTATCACACACACACACACACACGCTTCTTAAAGAGATGGTTCAACCAAAAACCAATCTTCTGTTATCATTTACCCTCATATCATTCCAAACTCAAATGACTTTCTATTTTCAATGGGGAAAAAAGGAAACATTTTGAGGAATGTGATTTTCGCTCTTTTCCATGCAGTTACAGTGAATGGGTTCTGCAGCTTTCCTTCATCAGAAAGGCCACAAAAGCATCATCAAAGTATCATGAAAGTAGTTGACACACTAATCTTGAGTCATTATTCACTGAAAATATTCATGGAAGAACTGGCAATTTGTGAACAAATCATTCCTTTGACTCAAATATTTGTAATGAATCGGTAGATTTGACTCACAAAACTGATATTAATTTGTTCACAAATTTAAAGAACTATTTACTGATTAACTTATCATGCTTTTGCATCTCTTTCAAAGTTGGAAAGCTCCGGTCCCTGTTTACTGCAATGGAATGAAAAAGAGTGATGAGCACATTATTCAAAATTTCACCTTTTTTGCTCCATTGTAAGAAGGATGCAAAAGCACTATACATGTTGTGAAGAGTATGTCAATGTGATAGCTTTGGGTCATTATTTCATGAAAATATTAATGAAAGAAGCATGAGTAAGTCAAATCTTTTTAATGAATCAGCTTTGATTCACAAAACCGGTGTGAACGATTCATTTCCATATTTTAAGAACTCCTATAAAATTTGTCTGTTTCTCAATCAATGACTTCAGCAGACTTAGAATACATCTCAAATTATGTGAAAAAGAAATACTAGCACATTATTAAAAATTTCTCCTTTTGCGCTCCATTCAAATATATATTTTTTTAATTCAAACAGATTTGGAACAACACAAGGATGAGTAAATGTTGACCACATTTTCATTTTTAGGTGGACTGTTTCTTTAAATCTGCGGGTTAGTCAATTTCCATCACACTAATAGGTTTGGTTTGTCATGCGGCTAGATTTGACTTTTCTCTCTTTTTCTAATTTTTCTCTGAACACCATTGTGCTGAATAGGAAGTCGATGGAGTGTAATGAATAATAATAATAATAAAATCTATTTTCCCTCCTGAAACACTTTTTCTTGCGACCAGCAACAAAAGATGAATCGAGAAGTGCATCTGTTCCAAGAAATGCATCTGCCTTCCTAGTAGCAGTGCGCGCACACACACACACACACACACACACACACACACACACACACACACAACCTTGATGTGCACAGGGCAGGAGAGTGTCTCCTTTCATGGTCTTAGGAGATGAGAGATGAGAGGAATTTCTTCGGGATTACCTACAGTACAGCAGTCTTCCCAGAATTCCACACACCAGGAAATGGAATTCTAGGAAGTGGTGATTAGAATGAAGTGGCAGAACTCCAGAAAATTAGAATCAAACATCAGCAACCCCCCCCCCCCCCCCATTCTGATATATACCCTCTTTCTCTCTCTCTTCCCTTCTTCTCTCTGTCAAAATCCTTGCTAACTCGAGGACAGTACTATGTAACTATCAAGGTATTGTATTATCATCAATATCATCCTGATGACATTGTCCTAAGACTTCCAGCATGCATTGCATGATAGTTGAACACAGATAACGCTTGAATGATAATGTCTGCACATTGCAATCATCAAGAGATTTCTCAGAAATGCCCCGGATCATCATGCCCTAAATCACAATACATGGCATAAATTAGATTAAAATGACTCCAGTGTAAAAATATTTATTAGCTCTTAATGATTGTGCCTATGAGAGCCTAAACTGGTTCAAACATTCAAATAAGCAAACAACTGTTCTTCTTTATGTATGCAATCTTAAATATGTTGTAGGTATTTAAATTTTATTGAAAGAGACTATAATACTTATCAAATTGATAATGCATGTAAAGCATCAATTTTATTTATTTTCTTTTATAATGTACAGTATGGAAAAAGACTAAAATGATCAAATTGCTAATTAATGTGATTTTTTTTTTCTTTCTCATTCATGGATCATTCATTTTCTTTCATAACAAATTGTTATTTCACAAATTGTTTCTTTCTGTCTGTGTTTCTTTCTCTATTTCAGTCTTTCGCTTCAGCTCACCTCGTCACATGAGATTTATTGAGTCTAAATTAGTGTTGGGGAAGCCGGTTTGTTTGCCTTGCAGTTTGGTCTCTCTCTGATTACGCTCTTCACATGATTTTGGCTCTTGTATTTAGTCAAGCAGAAGGAACTGACTCTAAACACTGAACTGAGCCTAACAAAAGCACTACAGTTTGGTTCAGTCTAATGTATTACTTAAGAAAATAATTTGTATATAGCTAATGTAGCATTTAATTAAAAAAAAAAAGTTTGCTCACTGATTGTTTAAGGGAGTTGAACAGAACATCTTTGCACAGAGCTGTCACCCGTCATGTCACCTGCCAGGAAGTGAATCGGACACCTGTGAGAACTGTTTAGGCTGTTGGTTTTAAGTCACTTTCTTGGTGAACAAGCTCAAAACACACACAGTCCTTCCAACAAAAACAGAACACCTTGTCCTCTTTCGTCATAGGCGCTGTTTATTTAGGCTTGTAAAACACATGTACGCTCATTCCATAATTATTTTTCAGTTGCCTAGATATTTCCATATTTCTATACATTCCTGTACATGAGTCTTTTGGGTTCTCCTCAGGGACGTGGTGAGAGTCTGTGGTGCTCTGTCTGTGAGTCGGATCTGTGAGGGAGGTTCAGATGAGGATTCTGGGAAATCTCCATACCCCTGAATGTGCAGATAACAAGTATTAACTGGAGCTTATTGGAAGCAGATGCCCTTTTCCAAAAAGCCTCAGCAGGGTTAATTTCTGAGAGTTCAGGACTGCTTCGTTCTCTGCTGTGAACGACGGGAGCGTTTATGTGTGTGTGAGCGCAGTTAAGTTTCTGTGAATGAGGCTTGAGTTCCCTGGAAGGCTTGTCGTCAACTGATGCATTTTACTTTTAAATGTGAATCCTGAATCAGATTTTTTTTTTTTTTTTTTTTTTTTATGTTTTCGAGAGAAGTCTGTTTTGTTTTATTTTTGAAAGTATTTCAAAAAGTAATTATTCTTGTAATGACAAAGCACCATTACTTCAGTCTTCAGTGTCACATGATCCTTCAGAAATCATTTTAATATGCTGTTTTTGAGCTCAAGAAATATATTATTATTATACATTTTCAGAACAGGCGTGCTGCTTAATTTTTTTCTTTTTCTTTTAGAACTGTGATTCACCAACATTTAAAAATTTGGGGTAAGTAAGATTTAAAAAGAAAGAAAGAAAGAAAGAAATTAATACTTTTGATCAGAAAGGACATAACAGATTTATCGAATATGAATGGAAATAAATGCTGTTGATAGAACCTTCAATACAGCACCAAATCAGCGTATTAGAAAGATTTCTGAAGAATTGTGTGACACTGAAGAGTGAAGTAATGGCTTTGCCATCATATGAATAAACTGTGTTTTAAAACAAATTTTAATAAAAAAAAACAGTAATTATAAGTTGTAATAAGATTTTAGAATATTAAGGTTTGTACTGCATTTTTAATCAAATAAATGCAGCCTTGTTGAGCATAAGATACTTCTTTTACAAAAGAAAGAGTGAATTACTTTAAGTGATCTATGTATAAATACACATAGCCTTACTGAGAAGAAGTGGCTTCTATCTCCTGGCAAATGCTTCATGTTTCCTGGAACATTAGAAGAAGTGGATGATGTGCTATTGATCCGTCCACAAGAGAAGAACTCAGGAATGCAGCTCTTCTTGTTGTTATAGTGATTGCAGTCTATCATACCTTTATTTTGATCACTGTCTGATGGATTGTGTCTCAAAGCATGAGAAGTAATTGAAAGAGTGTTTCTCTGTGTTTTTGTGGGCTCTAGCATCCAACTAGAATAATTATGGTAAATTGAGTTCTTTGAAGCAGTTCTTCTTTTCAAAGGTAATGTCAAGTGACAGAATAATAGAGAAACTATCATCAAATCAATTATGTGCCATAGTTAGATTCAGGGCAGGCATTGCGATAAATAGTTTTTCTTTGTTTTGCCCCTGAGTTTGTTTTCTTTTATCAAGCTTTTAGGAGGAATATTTCTATTTTGTGAAATTTTGAAATCTGTGTGGGCACTGATGAAGTAGCACAAAAGAGCTTTTAGGGCACTTTCTCTGTTGAACTGGGGTAATTTTTACACACAATATTTATTATATTTAGAATTATATTTATATTGCTTATATTAATTGTTTTGCTAATAAAATTTATTACCAGTTCATGCCAATAATGTATGATTAAAATTATATGCCTAAAAGGATTAAATACCTGAGTAAAATCATATAACTAGAGTAGTAATCTGAATAGGCCTTTGGATTGATCATATATATATATATTTTTTAATTATACTTTGTTTTACAGGATACTGATAACATAAAATTATCAGATTACTAAGAGAACAATGAAAAAGGTAGAGTCAAAGTCTTTTAATATAAAATAGTTTTTACAGTATGTCATAATATGTAAGTATAAAGCGCCACCTGCTGTCTGGAGAACAGCTCTACAGAAAGGATATTACAAGATTTCTAAACAGTCAGAAAGAAGGTTGAGAGATACTGACTTATATTTGTGAACAGAACTTTACGGCACAATTTTACTTGTGTATGTTTGTATATATCAGTGGCTTTTACAGTGGCCATTGAACAGGAAAAACAGATCGGATGTTACGCCGAAATAATAATAACAAAATGCAAAAGATAAGAAAAATTAATAAGAATATGAAATAAAATAATATCAAGACAAATCGGTAATTCCATGTTGTTTTTCTTAGGGTGATAGAAAAATTCCCAATGTTGATCTGAAATGACAATGAAAGAAATGTCTTGCTCATTAAACATCTCAGGATGACCAGAATTACGATTAAGATTTTGATATTTTGGATTTTGCGTGTTAAGATTAAATTTAACAGTAGAATTAATGACAGTTATCAAATCAATCTATGAGATTGTCCTTCCCATAATCTATGCAAGAAAATACCAAAAACATACTCACAGTGAGTGAGTCCACTTCTGGGACGTGTCCTGATTCTCTTTTAATCTCACAGATAATGGCATTGGACTCAATCCTCTCCAAAACACATGGATACTGCTGATCTCCCTGTAGACCCGTCACAGTCACCTCATTCATACTCAAATTCAACATAACTGCCCTTTTCTGAGAAACAGAAAGTGTGGGATGATTTGGGGGCTGTGTGTTTCACATGCTGATGTTCAGAAAGATAATAATATTTACTGAGAAGTTTTTAATACCCACGTATGCCACAACATGCAGACTGTGCACTGATGCTAAACTCACTGTATCACTAAACTCACCTGAATGTTCACCTGTAGATCATTGGCCACCTGTACAGTGGTGAATCCAGTGAATTCAGGATCAGGTTTATAAGAGAAATAATCCACACAATTCACAGTGGAGTTCCCAACATTCAACAACAAGCTAAACTGACCACTGCCATCATAAGGAACAGAGACGAACCACACATCCTGAGAAAGAGAGACAATGAAAATATCAATCTAATACATGTGGCATGCACAGAGTGAAACTACGTGTAAACTGTGTAAATAGAATAATCAAATAAATAATATTTAGTTTGAATTTATAAGTATCCACAGTCGATGTAGTACATTTAATAATTATACTAGTAATGACAATCTGCCAAACTAGAGCTCATGTGAATCTGTTCTGTTTGATTGTTGATATGTCAGATACAATCTGTAAACTGCTAGACTGGATCCTCTTTAGGGTATAGATAATTTTAGCTTAATGCTGCAGTAATAAGCACACATCTTACCCATGAGCTTGTGTTGTATTGTGTTTTCATCACTTTATTAGAGGGAAGTACAGTAACTGACTCCACTAATTCCAGATTGCTCCCCTGAAGATGAATCTTCCTTCCACCACTGAAGAGATATTCAAGACAATTTGACCAAAAAGCACACTTCAGAATCAGGGAGGGGCCAAATCAGTAATATATGGAATAATATAATAGTCCTATATTATTAAATAAATTACATTACATTACATTAAGTCATTTAGCAGATGCTTTTATCCAAAGCGACTTACAAATGAGGACAATGGAAGCAATCAAAAATAACAAAAGAGCAATGATATTTAAGTGCTATAACAAGTCTCAGTTAGCTTAAATGCAGTACACGTAGCAAGGGCTTTTAAATAATATAATAAATAAAAAGAAAACAGACTAGCAAGCTAATGTCAGAGGTTTTTTTTATAATTGTATAATAAATGAAAAGAAAAGGAGGGTCAAAATAGTTAGAGGGTCAAAAAAAAAAAAATCACACATCAGCATAGGTTATAGGGTCAAATAAAGATGTAAGAGATTTAAAAGTGTGTGAAAGTGACTTTGTGCTTCTTTGGGATGGCACTATAAAGTGATGTTCACTTGCAGAACGCAAGATTCTAGAGGGCACATAAGTCTGAAGTTATAAATTTAGGTAAAGGGGTGCAGAGCCAGTGGTGGTTTAACATTAATGCCTTGAATTTTATGCGAGCAGCTATTGGAAGCCAGTGCAAATTGATAAACAGAGGTGTGATGTGAATTATTTTCAGCTCAGTAAAAAATAATCTTGTTGCTGCTTTCGGAATTAAATGTAAAGGTTTGATAGAATTGGCCGGAAGACCTGCCAAGAGAGCATTGCAATAGTCCAGTCTGGACAGAACAAGAGCTTGAACAAGGAGTTTTGGAGCATGTTCCGAAAGAAAGGGCCTGATCTTCTTGATGTTGAATAAAGCAAATCTGCAGGATCGGACAGTTTTAACAGTGTGGTCTGAGAAAGTTAGCTGATCATCAATCATAACTCCAAGGTTTCTGGCTGTTTTTGAAGGAGTTAAGGTTGATTTTCCTAACTGGATGGTGGAATTGTGATGAAACAATGGGTTTGCTGGAATCGCAAGCAGTTCTGTCCAGGTGCGGATTAATGGGTGGGCCTGTATAATTTTAATAATAACGAATTAATGAATAATTTAGGGTATAATTAAATTAAATGCATTTATGGTGAGATTATTATATTTTCATGTCAATCTGTGTTCATTTTGACCACGAACCATGCACTGTCAGCCTGTCACTTTAATTCAGCGCGTGCAGCACATAAATAGACTCGGTGCGGAAACGATCTTTGCACTGCACCGCACATGGAACAGATCGCCGGACCGCATCCGCGCACAGTGTGAAAGCTCTATAATACGGAGCCCAGGAATCAGGTGTATAAGATTAAAAAACCCGAGACCCCTCTGTATATTCACCAGGCCCTACTATTAATGACGTTCTGTATCCGCCACTGGTTCTGTCTTGGCAAGGCTGAGCTGAAGGTGATGGTCCTTCATCATTATTACATATAATAATAAATAAGAAAATATATAATCAGCAATACATTAAATAATATAGAAAAAAGGGTACTTAATCATACTACAAATGTCATAATAATAATAATATTAATTATATATATATATATATATATATATATATATATATATATATATATATATATATGAATTAAAAAAGAATCATGAACAGTGGTCTGACCTGCTCCAGCTGACTGTGGGCTGTATTCCAGTGCAGCTGGGCTGAGAACTGTAAGTGATGATGCTGTTACCATGACAACGGTCGTCAGGAGTAACAACACACACTTTCACTGTTCCTTTAGTTGCACTGGGAGGAATGTGGAACCTTAACGTGTCACTGGAGCGATCAAACACTGGAGATCTGAAGGAAGAGATATACAGTATGATTTATCTGAATCTACACACATTCATATATACACCACTAAACAAACACAGAGTCTCACTCTTTAGGAATGCACTCCAGATCCCCTTGAATACGGATTTTAGTAACAGATTCCAGGTTCCTTCCTCTTAGTAAAACATTGTTTCTGCCATGGAAAGAAACTTTGTTCGGCTCCAGAGACAGAATCTCCGGCTTCTACAAAACACCAAAGGGAGAATATGTGAGATACAGAAAAAGGTTTTTAAAAGGCCATTTAAAGCTCCAGTATGTGACTTTTGTAATTGACCACAAGAGGGAGCATTTCCAACAATAACAAAGGCGAAGCTTGATGACGCTATGAAGCAGGTGATGATGGGAGATGTCGTTTTTAATGCGTTTTCACCATAGCAATGTATCTAAATTGGATAAACGAATCATGATCACGGATCAGGTAATTTATTCGTTTTTGTATTACCTGTATATCTGATCGTATTATTTTATGTCATCATAATTAATTAACTGCAAGGAACGTGAAATGTTATACTATATTATCCCATTACAACTTACAGCTATTTGTTAAATGATTTGTTGGGTTAATGTTGTGCAGTGTTACGTGTTTTTGGCTAATGCCGTGTTGTTTCTCAAACCAATCATTCTAAAAGTAAATTTGAACGAACATTTGCAAGTAATGACTAAATATATTTTTAACAACACATATCCGATTTAATTTAATTGTACTGCCATAATCTCGGTCACCACACGTGATAAAAATCCTTACCTTAGTACAAAGAGCAATAAAACAGTCCATTTGCCACGTTATGTTATTTTCTCACAGGTAACGTTATTGATAAAAAAATGCTACAGTGACAGAATGTACAGGCATGTGGTGTAATTCATATCTATTAAAATCATCTTTACTGTAACTATTACGTTACTTGTACAATAACAAAATAAATAATTGATTTGCTTACCTGTCTATCAATACACTCGCGAGAGCAGAGTCTCTGTCAAGTCCAATATTTTCGCGCAGCTCTCTCCATCTCGTAAACGCCTGGCCGATATTTATCCTGGTTTTATTCCTCCGTTTGTCACACAGTGTCTGCGTGTATCCGAATATGGACGCTTACGTTTAACTGGCCAAAGAGTAATCGTGATCCATAACAACGACAACCAAACCATACGCGCGGCTATAACATAACCACCACTTCCGCATTTGACCATGTGATATTCTGGTGTGGTGGAACATCACATGGTCTACACCGGAAAAAAGTATAGAGCGGACATTGCGTCGGCTAGTTATTTAAAATCAGAATTTCTCTGAAATAAAAAATCTTTGGAGACTTTAAAGATATTGTAAGTACACAACTGGAGGAGATATATCACACTGTGCAAGTTATTTTCGGAAATTTTATTACAAAATTCCTACATATTGGAGCTTTAACATGATCTTTGGCCCTTATTAAAAAAATCCTCAGTACACAGTATGACACTTACTTTATATTCCATCTCATAAAATAAACCATTACAGACATCCTAAAGAGAGGAGAAAGACAGAGATCTGTGAGTGGATTGTTTACTTCCTAGGTTTTCTTCAGCTAGGACATCATATTTCAGATATATCAACAGTAAATTAATCATCTCGACTCTTTATGAAGGTTATGCCATTTCCCAATAAACATGTACTGAATAAGTGGAATATAGGTTACACAATGTCCCCACCTGTGTTTGTAACTGCTGTCCAGGGACAAGTGTCCAATCACAACGCTTGGAGGAAGAGGACCAGTGACACCCAGATGAGACACACTGCACGCACCTGCATTTAATTCATGTTAAATTTGTGACTTCAACACACACCTGAAATGTGTTCAACCACTTCATGGCACTTTTTCTTTTATAAATAATTTCTTTTAAAACTCTTTTAGGCTCTGCATTTCTTACTGTGTATAAGAAGCACTCTGTGAATTATCTTTGATATTCAGGCAGTTTTTCAGCATCAACATCTCTGTCATCTTCTGATCCTCAACAGCCACTTCAGCCGAAATGGGTAAACCTGAATAGATTATCAAAAAGTAACCAGAATAAAAAATTTATTACATGGCTTTCTTTATACAATTAGTCATTACTATAAAAAAAAAAAAAAAAAAAACATTTCAGGACATCGCTCATCTCTCAGACATTTTTTTAGAAGATACTTCTAAAAGTTTTTGAAGTTCAAACTTTATCATAAAATGTATTGGTTTCAAATGTGTCATGATGTTGAGCACCATGGTCATGGTTGCTGAAGGAGAAAGGAAATAACAGTTGTGTAGACGTGCTCTGTGGTCACAGAACTTTTAAATAATTTCCTCCCACACACACAATTTGGGCTTGTTAGTGATTTGCTCACATAGAAGAAAACGAATGACTGCTTTATTGTTTGATGATGTTTCTCTGTCTATTAAACTGCTCTGTCTGCTTTAATGAGTGCTGTGGTGTCAGAGTTGTGTAAGATTGAGCTCTTCTTCATTTGACCCTTGAATAATGTGCTGGAAATGTAGGACGACATTTTAAATACACTAGAAACAGGATGAAGAAATCAAAATGATAAATGTTTTTGGCACAACATAATAGAAAACTGGAACAAAATCCCTTTAAGAGAGTGCACTATTCAGAATACATGATGTACAGCCGTTTTTAACACACTGCAGTAAAATTATACTCAAGTACCTGTGCTATAGTATTTACACTTCAAAATAAGTGTACTTTAAAGCACAGAAAAACATTATTCAAATAATTATAAAAAGCACTTTAAAGTGAAACGTAATGTGACATGAAACACTTTTAAAAGTTTATTTAAAGCAACAAATTTTTTACCTTGAAATATCAGTCTCAAAATCATTCTTTTGGTACACTGACTTCTACTAAGGCAAATGGCTTTTGTTTCTTACTACCTAGTTTCTTACAGTTTTACACATTTAAGTGTGTTAAGTCATGAAAGTGCATATTACATTGACTGAGAACTGACAGAGAACCAACCTCTGGTATATTGTAGCTGGTCAGACAAAACAGAAAAACTACAGGAGCAGTTTGGGAAAACTGCAGGTGGATCAGACCCGTCACACAGGTTCATGGTTCCTGTGTTGAAGGTACATGAGAAGGCAGGATTTCCTGTGCTCTCCAGACTCAATGAAAGATATAGAGTAATCTGTGTAGAAGAGAGCAATGATTGCTCAGTAGAATTTGCTAATATATTTTCAATGCAATGAAAAATGGTTTTATTTGAAGCTAATATAATAATACCTTGTTGGAAGATTTCTCTGCCCAAACCTGAAAAGAAACTAGCTGTTTCTGAAGGGAGTCTTTTGGGGTGGACACCCATGAAGATTTCAAACATTCCTCTTGGGTGGAGCATCTAGACAAACAGAAATATATAATATTGAGCTGTTATGCCAGGTTGGATTTTTTTACCAATCGAGCATATTAAAATCTTCTTCTTTTTTTTATTTATACATGCAACAGATATCAATCTGACCTGTGTGTGTTCACACACCAGCCACAGAGAGGATCCAGAGCAGCCCTGCAGTCTTTCAGAGTGATGTATTTAGCACATGAAACCACAGACACTCTTCTTAACTACATCAAAAAACATGAGCAGAAAGGAATAATAAAAAAAAAACACTACTGGACTCACTTTTCAATATAAGAAAATAATAAATAATCTTTTCTCTAAACTTTACATGCAAAACCACAAAATGCACACAACAAGCAAAACATAACTCCAACTGTAATAGTCTGGTAAAAAAGGCTCATCAAAGGCTGTATTTTTCTGATGAGGCTTAAAAAGGCTGGCTTGGGAACTACAGTTCTCACATCTTTTTATAGGTGTGTGGTGGAGAGCATCCTAAGATATTGTATAACAGTCTGGTATGGAAACTGCTCTGTAACAGAGAGGAAGGCAATACAGCGTGTGGTTAAGACGGCAGAGAAAGTCATCGGTTGTAGTCTCCCTGCAATTGGAGATATATATATATCAACAGATGCAAGACTTGGGCTTCAAGTATCATGAAAGACTTTTCTAACCCTGCCAATAGACTATTTGACACTCTTCCTTCAGGCAGGAGGCTGCGCGGCATCAGAGCTAGGACATCAAGGTTAAAAAACAGCTTCTTTCCAGAAGCCGTGAGACTTTTTAACATTGACAACTACAGAATTGATAAACTGAACTTGCTGTCCTAAATTAGATTGCACTAACTTTATTACTATACTGCTAATTTTTAAGGGTTTTTAGTGTGTGGAGAGACTGTACCCATATATTAATATGGGCTTGTATTATTTGTTATTTTATCACAATGTAACATACACACAGACAAACATCAAACCATTAGCCATATACACAACAAGCTACAGACAGATATGATAATGTAAATCACTACTATCTTGTATCTTTTGCTTGTTCAGCATGCAGTGAAGCACAGGAGTATGTCAATTTAATTTTGTCTCTACTTTATAAATCATTACATTCTCTCAGAAAAGAAGGTACAAAAGCTGTCACTTTTCAGTAAGTGCATCTTTGCACTTAAAATGTCCATATTTTTAACTTAAAGTTACATATTAGTAGATAAAAGGTATTAAATGTATACCTTTTGAAAAGGTGCCACTGTGACAGCTTTTGTTCCTTTTTTTCTGAGAGTGTAGAAATAAAGGTGACTTGACTTGTGTGAATATTCAATATAAATTTACAAAGAGCTGTAAACAGAAATGCTAGGGTGAAAAATTGAGTGAAAACTTTGAGGACTCGATCTGAAGATTCAGTATATGGATGAATAGTTTCACTGAGTGTGCCTCAAGTACAACTTTTAGTGAGTTAGCAATTTCATTTTCAAATTCAATGTTGACACTTTTTATTAACTGTACAGTTTTAATCCTCACCTGTTTCTTCAGAGCTATGTAGATATGATTGAAATCTACTGGATCAAAGTGCATTCTGGGAAACACTTTTCGTTCATCATCAGATTTGAACAGCACTGTTGGACAGCCTGCTGTGAATTTCTCATCCAATACTAGCTAGACAAACAAACAGCATCATTATCTGAAGTTCCGCCAAATCATTATGACTGTGGTGCTTTATTAATGACATTTTATACATTTTGATATTCATTTGTGGTATATAAAGTTTATATTATTAACAGATTCCACAAAAATGAAGAAGAAAAAAAAAAGTCAGCGAGTCAGTGTTTTTTTACAATTTATTTATGCCATTTGAGACGCTTACTGTGTTTCACAATACTTCTTGATGCATATTTCTTAGAATTGTAATAAGGTTTATAATATTAAGAGTTAACAGCAAAAAAAAAAAAAAAAAAAAATCTAACAATACTGACAAAGATGCAAAAAAAGTAATGCTTGAAAATTTCTATATTCGTATTTAAATGAATGGGTAACACTTTACAATAAGGTTCATTCGTTAAATAGTTAACTGTATTAGTTAACATGAACTAAGCATGAACAATACTTCTACAGTATTTATTCATCTTATTTGATCTTAATTTACTACTACATTATTAAAATCAGAAGTTGTATTTGTTAACATTAGTTAATGCGCTGTGAACTAACATGAACAATGAATAACTCTTTCCATTAACTAGCATTAACAAAGATTATAACTACTGTAACAAATATATTGTTCATTTTTAGTTCATGTTAGTTAATGCATTATGATGTTAACAAATGACAATGTATTGTAAAGTGTTACCACTTAATTTATTTATATTTTCCACGTAAATGTCCAATTCAATGATGCATATTTCTTTATAATTATTTATACTATAATAAACTTTTTTGTTTTCTGACATCACATGACATTCTCTTAAAAAGAAACCACGTGTTGTGTTTGCAGTAGTTATATAATTTTAATGTTATTATGAAAATTGATAAGGGCCCACAAACCCAACATACAATGCAACCTACTTAGTGTTTTCCAAATACTGAGGATAGCATCTAAGAAACTATTGAAAAATAAATTATAAAGGAGACCTTTATGAGTTGACCATCACTGGTTCCTATGAACAGCACAATCCAGGATCCACTTCTAACTGCTGCCACTGCTGACATTGAGCTGTACTTGAACAGCACAGAGAGCGGCTGAAGTTCAGTATCACTCTGAAACACAAACAACAAAATTAATTTATATGACTTTAGTGAACAGTACAATTACCTTTATCATGCATCACTCTATTACAATTGTTATTCAAGTTTCAGTAAGGTGAAATGCTGTTCTCATTTAAAAACGTGTATGAACGCAGTTTCCAACCTCAGAACCACATGTATTTTCACCAATAGCGCAGAAGCCCTTCACTCGTCCTTTAACATGACTGATGTCGTACAGAGCCAGCGCGCTGTTCTCCGGATCCTGCTGATTCTGTGCACTGAACACACCTGCCCAAATAACTCTGTTCACTGAGGGAATAACGGTGCTGGCGACGAGCACTGGACGAGCTTTATCACTGCAGCATCGTATCCTTGAAGCCTGTAGAGATCTGATGATTTCTGTCTTTTTTCCTTTAGAGCTGTTCATCCACAGGACGAGCACTTTCCTCTCGGAGTCAGTCTTTGTGTTGAGAAATAAGTACGATTCTGAGGGTGAAACTCTCTGGAATCCATCAACAAACTCCACATCTCTCACAGTGCTCTGAATCATGGCATCTGATCCTTCTGCCATTTTTGAGAAAATCCCACCAAATTGAGAGTCTAAAGTGTTCCACAAGATAGCAACAGAATACCTGAAATCTTGAGGTTTTGCATCGTCATCTTTTTTCCCAACCAAAAGGTACCTACTGCTACTTGTACCGGCTATGAAGGCAACAGATTTCTCATCCTGTCGAGGTCCTATCAGTGTATTACTTTCATAGTAAATACTGTTTGTAATATCATTTATATCAAGAACCTCACAATATCCTTCTTTAAATGTCCCACATGTTATCAAGGTGCTGTTGGCATCAAAAGGCACCAGAATGTTAACTCTGTTGTGTTCAGAGGCTTTAGTGATATCTTTGCTCTTCTCCTCATAAAGATCGTGTCTCATCTGATATAGTCGATGATCAGTAAGAACAAATAACTTACTGTTACCAACTACAAAGTCCTTGATATCTCCATCGAAGTCATGCACATCACCGCAAATGCAATATTTCAAAATTACAAGAATTCCAAGAAATCTTCTCATCTTATCTGATGAGCAGCTGAGGTTTAGAGTTCTTGTCACAGAGATCAACAGCTCTCGGATGCGTGCCCTCGTAAAGTGGATGGAAGTGAAAGCAACATGGCTAAAATGAGGGCGGAGGTATAAAAACCACAGACAAAAATGTGTTGAGTGCTGTGTTTACTCAAAGCATTCTAAGAGTGCATGTAAAAAAGAAAAAGTAAAAGAAAAGAAATAAGTTTAATTGTATTTTGCATTTACCAACATCAGCAATTCTAGACATAAATTAACCAATGGAAATATAGGTTTGTAAAGCAACCATTAAACACAATATTCTTTATTTTATCACTATTTTCCCAGTGCCCTAAATATGTAAGCTAATGCCATAATATGTATGTTTTACTTGAAAATGTTCAGTAGATGTCTGTCTTTTGGTTATGATCTGTGGTGAAGAGTGGAGCTTGTGCTCTGGTTGTGGTTGTCTTTTGCGGTTGCCTTGATTTTGCAAAATAAAACGTATTCCTGGATCAACATCTTTTGCTGGATCAACATTACATACCCATATTTTATTCCTAAAAACAAAAGGAAATAATAGATAAATAACAAGGAAGCATCTAACCTTGATTATAAAATTAAAACTGACATTTCTAGAAAACGTATGCCTATCCCTCGATGGAATTTTGATGATGTTGATCCAGGAGCATGTTGTACTTGGTGAAATCACGTTTGCCATCTATAAGTGTCCTTTGGAGCAGAGGCCAATTGCTGTACATGAACAGTGTGCACTTTAGAGGAAGTTGCAGTGTCCAAATCAATTCATTTTAAAACAGAGTAAGTTAAACGTTAAAATGTGTATCTAACAGAACAAATGTCATGATACAAATGCATATACTGTAACTTGTCAGTGAACAAATCAGTTGAAATAAAATGTTGACTAATGAAGAGGCAATAATTATAGTCAAGCTTTGGGATGTTGATTGACTCCATCTACATTTTGATTATCATTCTGAATCCAATTCATAGTCTTCGTTCAGCTTTTTGTTTAAAATGTTATTTATTTAATTTTTTTTAATGAAACTTACATTAAAGTGTTTAGAAAAGTACACATGAAGCTAGAATTAAATGTTTTTTGTTTACAAGCAGATGATTCTTTGGATGTTTTTTATGTTCAGATATTCATATAACAAAATACAAATTCAAACATAAATAGGGACATATACTTAAAGTATGACGTAAAGTTCACTTAAAGAAAACTTATGAGTATACTTGCAGTACAAACTACAAACATAGAGGTAAACTAGTTGTGTAAAGTTTGCTACTTTTATACTTAGCAGACTTTGTAATAAAATATTTTATTTTATTATATGCATTTAATGTTCTACTGTTAGTGTTATCTGTACGCACCAAGGGTCTTAGAGTAATGCAATTTCAATTCTCTGTATGTACTGTACATGTGGAAGAATTGACAATAAAACAGACATGACGGGACTTGACTCAAAGACCGAGACAGCCCCCCGCGGATAAAAAATAACTGTTATTCTTTAAAGTTTAATACCTTTTGAACCGCTAATCCATCTGATAATCTGAATGCTTTAAAAGTGATGTAAAGCAGAGATTCTCCACGTTTCGGAGATATGCTATTTATGCTATTTGGATATCCAGAGGCGCCGTAGTGTAAGTGATTATGTCATTGCATTTTGACAACATTGATTCGTCAAAGAAACCAATGCTTTCGTTCCTCTGAGCCAAACAGAAATGATTGTTGACGCTTAGTACCACCCCCGTGCCCAGATTGTTTAAAACTGTCCCATATTAAACCAATAAGTAGTCTTTTGATCTACTACTTAACAAATTGCTTTGGAAAATGAACGAAAATAAATGAAAGTAAAGTCTGTCCTGAGTGTATGAACACAAGCAAACAGTAACACATTTGCATGAGAAAACTCTCCAAAAAAGCACAAAAACCCACGACAGAGTACTTTGACATAAAACAAATCAAAACAATTATGAAATAGTGGTACATATCTGCTAAAGCACTAAGATTTAAGTCTTGGTTCGCTATGCGATGTCCCGGTAAAATCGATTCTGATACAGATTACAGCCAGCGGATCGATCATTTATATGTATATTATATATAAGTAAATAATTATATAATTATACAGTTCATAAAGATAGTTTGCACAATTTTTTTCTGTTGCACTCTGAATATTTCTCACTCATTTTGTGTGTAGTTTGTGAATCATTTGCACTGTTTTTGCACTACTGTTGAAGACAATTTGTGCAATTGTTTTTACTACATGCTGCATAGTTTGTGTATTGTTCATACTCAGACTGAAAATATATTTCTCAGAATAAGATAAAAACTTTTTTTGTTTGGTTTTGTTATCATATAACACTCCTTCCATTTTCTTTACTTCTCTATTGTTAGTTAACGAAATAGGTCTGTTTTTCACTTAAAAGCGTTGATAACAATATTGTAATAAATAACTATAAATAACTATAACTTGCTTTGGGAATGGTATATGTAAACAAAATTTTATTTGGAAGTGTAAATCACCCGGACACAACTTTCTAAAGAAAAAATCCAAACTTTAAGAGTTTCTGTTTGAGTATGCAATAAAAAACACCCAACTGTTGCTTGCATTTTCCTTGAAATTCTGTAATTTCATTAATTTTTTGAGAGAACTAAAGGAAAATTGAGACTTTAAATTCTTAAATCCTTAAATTGTAATTTCTCCTGTATATAACTATATATGGCACTTGATGCTGAATGCTAGAATAGGTCTGAAGAACAAAGAAATGTGCAGGTGTGTCAGGCGCCCCCAAAATGTTCTAGGTCTTTAAGGTCTTTAAGAGTTAAAGTATACTTAAAAGTACTAGAAAGTTGGCCAATTTAGTCTCAAGGAGTACGCTTACAAGTATACTTCTAGAACACTGATATTTGTATTCTTGTTACGTAAAGTATACTTAAAAATATACTTGAACTTTACTTAAGTATACTTAATAAAATAAATAAATACATCAATAAACTTGAAGTATACTACTTTTTGGTAAGGGTAGTCGTTACAAGTAGCACTAGGAACCTTTTGGTTGGGAAAAAAGATGGTGGATGTCAGTTTCACCCTCAGAATCAGGATGAACAGCTCTAAACAAAAGAAGAAAGACATCATCAAATCACTACAGGCTTCAAATATACGATGCTTATTATTTGGGCAGGTGTGTTCAGTGCACAGAATCAGCATGTGATGGTCAACTCATAAAGGTCTCCTTCACTTCTCTCTCTAACACACATTACTTTATTTCACTAGTCTCAATGGAGTTTCATTTCTAAATACTTGCACACCATTTTCATTTAAACATACTTTATAGCTCTATACTGTTGCCTAAATCTACATTTGAATTACGACAGTCATATTTCATGATTTGAATTTCTTTAGTTTTTCTGGCTTTTAGTGGATAAGTAATTCACAGTACGCTGTCCAACAGTACTGTTCTAATGATGAATGAAAAGTGTTTCCCAGAATACACTTTGATCCAGTAGATTTCAAACATTATATATAGTATATACTCTACTATAGTAGAAAAATCTTAAAAATATTGAGTAATGAATAATTCCTGTAACATAAAATTTTAGTCATATAACAATTACTTACACGCTTCTAAAATTAGTAAGTAAAAAGTAATATTGCATTTCAGGAGCAATATGAAAAAAATGGTTTGCACTATAAGCCTACTTTTGTCCAAAAAGCTGATCCGAGACAGGGTCTTTTTTTAATCAGTGAAAAAAGGTGATTCTCCCATGCCCCAAATTTAGAAAGCCCTGAATTAAATACTTACTGTACAGTTACTGTTACTAATAGGGGTGGGGAGTAACGAAATCCATCTAACGGCGTAACGTATTTAAAATACAAAATATGAGTAACTGTATTTCATTATAATTACATTTTAAATAAGGGGTAATCGGATTACAGTAACATCTAAAAAGTATTTTAGATTACCAGTGATTACCTTTAATTTTGATGTAATTTATTAATTTAATATTTAAGTAAACAGTTTTGGGAATTTAACCAATACGGATTCTCCGTTGAAACAAACAAACAAACAAAAAAAAAAACAGTCCAGCAGCCTGTTCATTGTCAACTCCTAGTGAGCGACTGAGTGTGCATACATGTTCATCATCACTACACAAAAAAATCTCCTAGAAGTCACACTTTGCATTCAGTTAACAGATCCATACGAATCATGCATGAAATAAAAGTTTATAAAGTCAATAGCCTTATGTGCTTTACAGAGGAAACTTGAAGTCTTTATATATTCGAAATGCAAGTTCATGATCTGATTCGTGAACAGATGATTCTTTTGAATCAACCTTTTAAAATAATAATTTCTTTAGTTTAACGAAACCAGGGTGGAAACCAAGGGTTCACAAACTGGATAGATCTGAGGTGCAGGGCCAGTTAAATCGCTAGCCCTACGTCGGGCTCCAAAAAATACCGCCCTTGAATCTTAAATAGTGATGTAAAATCCCTAACTTGATTCACGTTATTCACTCGCTTGAAGGGGTGAAATGGATTGTAGTTGATCTTTTTGCACTTTTTTTTAAATCTTGCTGATTCAAGCGTTTTAAACCATTTGCGCACATTCGGAGCGTGCGTGCACTCATTCAAAGCATGCGCTGAGAGCAGCGTTTCATGCGCTTAAAAATAACTGATTCGTCATTCGCGTATCCTTGCTTTTGAATGAACGCACAGACAAAACATAATTTCAAAATAATTGTCTCTGCAAGTATTCTCATAAACACAGTCGTTTATGTTTTAAGTGTACGTATACAGTGGAGAAAGAAATCTGAGCATTATTATATGAGATCCGTGCATTCGGTCTTAAGGGGTTAGTTCAGCCAAACAGTGTTAATTTCGTTGACTAAATATTTTCGTCATTATTTTCGTCACGAATATATTTTTGCGGACGAAAACGAAACGAAAACTAAAATAGAAGGCACTGATGGAGACTAAAACTATGACTAAATTGATTGACATTATCGTCAACGAATAAAGGACGAGACGAAAATAGACTGTGACGAAAATCAAATCAGCAGACGGGAGAGATGCCAGGAATGAACAAAAGAACCGGCAAAACGCAACAGGCAAGACTGCATGAGAGAAGAGAACCAATCCGAGCCTGACTTATTGAGACGTGAAGCGAAGGTTTTCAGTTTTTAAATGAGCTCCCGGGAAGACGGCATTCGAAGAGGTGATGTCTAAAAGAGCGACAAAATGTCCACAGCTCACTTCACGTTTGACGACGAACAAAACAAAACAAAACAAACTGTAAAGCACGCGGAGCACTCATTCGTGGCAAGAACACCACCAATTTGAAAATACATTTACAGACGAGCCACCCGGACATTTTTCAAATGTAATTTCACAACGATGTTCTTTTGTTTATGGAGCTAAGCAAAATTGGAATAGTGCAGTGCATAGATGTTGTAGCATTAAATATTACGAACTGAAAAGTACTGTAAAATAGCCCCTTCTTCAAGTTAGATGAGAGCACAATACTAATACGTAATATCATGATAAATACATTTGATTAATACTAAAATATATGTTTAGTATATTTTATAATGTTCTACTTGTTGACAATATCACAAATATTTCTATATTAGTCATGTGAAACATGAATGTTCACATCCTATCATTATACATACAAATCTAGCAATATTGTAGTATTTAAAACATACAATATTACTAGACAAATGAATACCTCATAAAATCTTGTTACTTTTTTTTATCCACCTAGCTGCCAACTTATTAAATATTTACTTTAAATGTATGCACTTATTGTTCAGCTCAGCTGTAAGCTTTAAGGTCCTGGACCTAACGTTATTTTTATTTTATTGATGGTCAATTGGCAGCTAGTTATTGTTTACATTATCATGACAGTGTTTGTTGCTGCATAAAAGCTTTTGAATCGAAATAAAGACACAGTTGTGTTGAAATAAAGTTGAATTTGTATTTTATATATTTTGGTTAAGTTTGTTTCCTATACCAGCTGTAAAAAATTGTCTAGTAAATCTGTTATTGATTTTAGTCTTATTTTAGTCGACTAAAATACCAAGCAATTTTAGTCGACTAAAATACCAAGCAATTTTAGTCGACTAAAATAAGACTAAAATTAAAACAAATCAGATGACTAAAACTAAAAAGAATTATAGTCAAAAGACTAAGACTAAAACTAAATTAAAATTTCGTGTCAAAATTAACACTGCAGCCAAATATTAAAATTATGTCATTAATAACTTAACCTCATGTTGTTCCAAACCCGTAAGACCTCCGTTTATATTTGGAACACAGTTTTAGATTTAGTCCGAGAGTTCTCAGTCCCTCCATTGAAGCTGTGTGTACGGTATACTGTCCATGTCCAGAAAGGTAAGAAAAACATCATCAAAGTAGTCCATGTGACATCAGAGGGTCAGTAAAAAATTTTTTGAAGCATCGAAAATACATTTTGTATAAAATACTTTATTCAGCGCTGTCTTTTCTTCTGTGTCTGTTGTGAGAGAGTTCAAAACAAAGCAGTTTGTGATATCCGGTTTGCGAACGAATCATTCGATGTAACCGTATCTTTTTGAATCAGTTCACCAAATCGAACTGAAACGTTTTAAACGGTTCATGTCTCCAATACGCATTAGCCCACAAATGACTTAAACGATTACCTTTTTTAATGTGGCCGAGTTAAAACAAACCAATATTTCCGGAGTAATTCATGTACTCAAACAGTACACGACTGAACTGCTGTGAAGAGAGAACTGAAGATGAACACCGAGCCGAGCCAGATAACGAACAATAGACTGACTTGTTCACGAGTCAAGAACCGGTTGCATTGTTTTTCGGATCACCAGTACTTCTCTCGGACAGTTTGATTCAATAAACCTGTTGAAGAAAACGGTACACCAGTTCTTTTGTGCTTGACGTAATGGCGTCATTGGCGATGATTGCCCTTGATTCGAGCCTTCGGTTTACCCGCGCTCATAACATTAGCACAGAATCAGTTCAGAATCAATCACCAAAAGAATCAGTTCTTTTCAGACGCTCTGTGTGTCGGTCTGCTTCACAATGAATCACACTTTAAATACCTGGTGTTCCATTAGTGGCACCAGCTGTCAGAGAGTGACATTTGTGTGTTAGAATTAGAAAGAGCTTTATTGCCAAGTATGCTTGTGCATACAAGGAATTTGTTTTAGTGACATAAGCCTCCAGTACACAGAGACAACAACACACAGACAATTTTTTTTTAATAAATAAATAAGTGTATAAACAATTATGCTATAAACGACAATGGAATAGGATTTAGTAAGATGCAGGGATGTACTAGGATGGAGGGGTAACAAATAAATATAAGGATATTGCACATTTTTATTACATAAGCATAAGTGGGGAACATTTAACTGTTCATGGTGAAATCGGACCATTCTGTTTTTTCTTCAGTTTTGTTTTTAGTAATTCAAGTGGTTTGCTCTGATTTAAAATAGAACACAGACAATTTTTTTTTCAAGTTCGTTTTTTTATTTAACATTTAAATTTCACAAAGAAATATGCAGCATTTTGTCTTTTATCTAATAATAAAATGACACATTTTACTTTATAATTTGTCAAATCTCATTTTGTAAAAAAAAAAGAAAAAGAAAAATTATATATATATATATAAAACTGGAAACAGGAGAAATAAATGAGACCAGGCAAACTCTGCGTCCATTTTTCGTCTCGCTCAGCAGAAAGAGGGAGAGAGGATTTATTAGACATTCACATTTTTAAATCCTCCTCTGTTACAAACACTCAATGTTCACTATCAAATAAACATGACTTAAAAATGAAATACAATTTGTCTTTTTTTAATCTTTCAGCAAATCCTGAGTTTTAAGTTTTGGGTGATTAAATAAATCAAAATGACAATAACCACGGTTATCCTTTAAGTTGAATTTTTTTAACTCGAAATAAAACATAGCTTATGTTATCACTTACATATAAAACATAGTTTGTTACCATTTACATATGGTTCCTAAATGCATTTTCCTCTTCCAGCAAAAGTCATTTTTACTCTTCCCAAAATGCATGAGCTGACAGACTTTTAACTTATTTTTAACTACTTTTAAAATATAAATCACATTTGCTTTTACCATCAGCTTTTAACCCTGACAAACTCAGTTTTTAACATTAACCTTTCACATTTTACACAATATCATACATTTCAAGAGTATTAAAACTTTACAAAAATGTTCAAGGAGCTAAAAATAAAACTCTTCAGATGTGACTTTGGTAGTAACTTAACAGGTGATATTAACAGGCGCGAAAATGTGGCTACAGCCATATGTACAATTATGTCCACATACTCATAATACAGCCTTATTAGCGAATATTAAAACATTCAGTGACATGTCAACATATTACACTTCAGGTACTTAGATTAATTTAATTTTCCACCAACCTGGAAACAGGAGAAATAAATGAGACAGAGACAAAAACTCTGCATCCGTTTTTCGTCTCGCTCAGCAGAAAGAGGAAAATCGCAAAGCGGACAAAACTGACGTAAAGCCCCGTGGAGCACAATAAATGCCACACTACCCCCTGCTGGCGAACTCCACAATTACTCCTCGCATCTCTATAACATGTAATAGACTAGTCCAAGGATGGTGGAACCAGGTAAATTACCTCTGAACAAATATTTAAAAACATTCATTTTTTAAATTTCAGAAACTACAACAAATGTGATAACACTTTAGTGGGCATCACACGCTCCCTGAAAGAGAAGAATGTCTCCCGACATTTCCAAAAATCTTTATCTCAAAACAGTTTAACTATTTTTCAATTTTTAACCTTGATTCTCAAACCTCTATTCAACAAACAAGCATAGTAGGTGGAATGTATGTGGCTGGTGCTTGGTAAGGGTATGGCATGTATGCTGTCTGGGAGTAAAGGAGTGGGTGTGAATATGGCATACAAAGAGGCGGGATGTATGGAAAGATTGAGGGTGCATGTGTAGTATGATTTGATGCTTCTATGACAGGTATATAGGGTGCGGTGTATCCAGGCACTGAGTTAACTGTGGCGTGCGTCTGGACTGATGGCTCACCTAATGACTCATATGTGAGAAAACGACGAGGCCTTTTCTCACGAGCTGACCTTCTGAAGTCTGACTGAGTGTGATCTAAAGGAGGAGTCAAAGGTCGAGCTTCTGAGTCAGAGTCTTGGTGCCCATTGTTTTCCTCCCCTTCCACAGGTACAGTGAGTAAAGGTTGGTTTTCACCAGTAGGATCTGGTAAGTGTTTAGGTACAGTATGATTTTCTCTCCTTATAGGTGCTGGTTCTGACCCCCGAATCTCTGGATACCTGGTGAGTTGCTCCTGGTAAGTAACAGGTCTTTCCTCCATCCTTTCAGTCGGTCTCCTTAACCAGTATCCCGAGCCAGAATCATTATCTGAATCATTTTCACTGTCATCACTGGTGTCTGCTCGTCTTTGGGTGTCTGTCATACTCTCTTGGTTTTGTCTGTTATGTGTTTTCTTCTCAGGAATAGATCTGGTGTCAGATGGAGTGACATTGACAGGTAAGTCATTCACCAGCAAAAGGAGATTACGGTGCAGTGTCCTGCTTTTCTTTTTGTCTCCAGTTTCAGGGCAGACAACGTACACTGGGTTCTCAGTGAGTTGACGTTCAACTATGTATACAGTCTTCTCCCAGTATGCCCTTAATTTTCCCTGCCCTCCATGTTCACTGAGGTTCCAGACCAGAACTCTGTCCCCTGGTTGCAGTACAACTCCCCTTGCTTTCTTGTCATACGTCAATTTTCCCCTTGCACTGGACTTTTTGCTATTCTCGCCAGCAATGCGATAGGCTTCTGACATCTTTTTAGCCCATTTTTCTGCAAATCCTGTAGGTGAATATGATTCCCTTTCTCCAACCAATCCAAATAGCAAGTCGACTTGGAGATGTGGGTGACGTCCGTAGAGGAGGAAAAATGGTGAGTAGCCGGCTGACTCATGCCTGGTGCAATTGTATGCATGTATAACATGAGGGAGGTGATCCTTCCACCGTAGTTTCTCACTATCAGTCAATGTTCTTAACATCTGAAGAATGGTGCAGTTCAGGGGCTCAGCTGGGTTGCCTTGTGGGTGATAAGGTGACGTCCGCGAGTGGCTAACCCCTGACAACTGCTGTAATGATTGGAACAGTTTGTTCTCAAATTCACGACCCTGGTCATGATGTAGTTTGGATGGATATCCAAACCGGGGTATGAAATCATTGAAGATGCGCTCAGCAGCTGTTTTCCCACTCTTGTTCTTCGTGAGATATGCCTGGGCAAATCTAGTGAAATGATCAAGCACTACTAGAATATATTCATATCCCCCACAGCTGGTTTCCAGATGATAATAGTCAATACACACAAGCTCTAAAGGGAAGTTAGATGTGATGCTGCCCATAGGAGCTCTTGTGCGTGTCGTGGGTTTCTTAGACCTGATATTGGGATATTTTTGGGTGACATAGTCTTCAATTTCTTTAGCCATAAAGGGCCAGTAAAATCGTTCCCGAGCAAGATGGAGCACTCTTTCTGTGCCTACATGACCCATCTCATTGTGTAGGTACTTCAGAGCAATCGGTCTGTATTTCAGAGGGAGGACTAACTGCTTTACCTGGATCGTCCTTCTGTAAAGGAGGCCATCTTTAAGTTGCAACTTACTCCACTCATGCAGCAGCTTTCTGGTGGCTCAACTTACAGTTCGGCGTATGTCATCTGTCAGTTTTGTGTTTGACTCCTTTAACTCAATAATCTTTACTATGGCTTGATCCTCTCTTTGAGCCTTAACAAGATCATCATGGCTGATAGCTGGCAGGTGACAATGAGATTGTGGTGGAGAATCCCGTGAACACATGTTTAGTGCTGCAATCCAGGCCACATCCTTCCGTTCTGCTGCCTGACTCCCATCTCATGTGGCATGCACTGCCTTGTTCGAGAACTCCTCTGTACAAGCCACCTCATATTTCCCCATGTCCAAGGGGAGCCGAGAGAGTGTGTCTGCATCAACATTTGATTTTCCAGGTCTATACCTGATGTCGAACTGGAAATCTGAGAGTTCTCCCACCCACCGATGGCTGTACTTTTTGCTGTACTCATGATATAGGTCAGTGGGTTGTTGTCCGTGTACACAGTGAAATGGGGAGCGTAGTACAGGTAGTCGTGGAATTTTTCACACACAGCCCATTTCAATGCGAGGAACTCCAGTTTTCCATTGTGCAGGTGGTAGTTACGTTCAGCAGGTGTCAAAGTCCTCGAGCCATAGCCAATGACTCTTAGCTTCCCATTCTGGTGCTGATCGAGGACAGCCCCCAGGCCCTGGTCTGAGGCGCCTGTATGCAGCGTGAAAGGTAGGTTGAAATCAGGATACGCTAAGACAGGTTGGGTTATAAGGAGAGTGACCAATTGCTCTAAAGCTTCCTGATGCTGAGTGGTCCAGTCAACAGTCTGTCGGGAAGGCAGCTGTGGGCGTTTGGTGGTTTTCCCGCATGTTGAAATCTGGGCTTTCCCTGATTTAGTTTGGAGAAGCTGATAGATTGGCCTCACGATCCTGGAAAAATCCTGGATGTAGGAGCGATAATATCCCAAGAAGCCGGTCAGTTTCCTTACTTCACCAACTGTCTGTGGTGTCTTGCTTGTCAAGGTTTTGACTGCTTCAAGGTCCCGTGGGTCTATCTTTATACCATCAGTTGACACAAGGCGCCCCATGTATCTGACTTCTTGTCTGAAAAGCTCACACTTCTCAGGTCTCAGTTTTACTCCGTGATGTTGAAGAGCCTGGAGCACTTTGTGGAGGGCCTCCACATGTTCATCGAATGTTCTCGCGTAACAGAGCACGTCATCCAGATAAGGGATGCAGCATTCATCCCTGAGGGGGCCTAGCACCTCCTCCATTCTCCGCTGAAATGCTGCTGGGGCATTTGAGAGTCCGAATGGGATACGGACCCATTCGTAGAGGCCCCACGGGGTGACGAAGGCAGTCAGGTGACGCGAACCCTCAGCGATGAAACCCTGATGGTAAGCTTTTCCCTGGTCTAGGATGCTAAACAGGTGTAGCCCCCCAGTGTGTCTGTCAGGTCTTGTATTCTGGGTAGTGGATGTCGATCAGGCACAGTCTTTTTGTTGAGGAGCCGATAATCGATACAAAGACATAGGCTGCCATCCTTCTTCCCAACACAGACAACTGGGGCATCATAAGGGAACTTAGATTTAACAATCCAGCCTCTCATCAGCAGCTCCTGTACGTACTCCTTTACCTCTTTAAACAGTGGCTTTGGGACTGCTGAGTATGCTCTCTGTACAGGAATCTCATCTGTGAGGGTAATCGACATTTGTAAGCTTGGTATGCATCCAATATCATCGCTGTCACGTGCAAAAGCTCCGCCTTCTTCACACAGCATTTTGTTGACTTTTTCCCTTTGTTTATCATCAAGGTGACTGAGGTTGATGGGAGGTTGCCATTATGATGGATGGGCGTCAACAGGTGTTGATACAGCAACAGTCACTGTAGGCTCGGGTGCTTCAGGAGAGTCTGTTGCGATCACTTTTTCAACACAGTGGATGCCACCAAGTGCTGTCTTTCTTGGAAGAGTTACTGCATGTTTAGTGTTGTTACCCACAGGTACAGCTACATAAGGTTTTCTTGGATTTTGTACCTCCAACAGACCTTCACCCACATCCAGTTCTGTCAACTGCATATTGTCAAAATCAGGCTCAAATAGGAAGACTGTGTCAGATGTACTCATGAGGGGAGGGACTTGGCACTTGACCCAGGCTACCTGACCTGCTGGGATAACCATGTCCTGTCTGCCTTTCCATAGAAGCCCGCACTGCACAGAGGGTTTGCTGGCTTGGATGAAGCTCACCATTAGCTCTGCCTTATCTACAGAGTACAACGACGAGGGTTGAAATCAGCTTTTCAGGTTGTTTTCGTATCATCTCTTCTAGCACGTTGAAACCCAACAGTGGTCCCTCCAGAGCAAGACTGCTGACAAGAAAAGGCACAGTGAATTGACAGATTAGGGTCCTCATTCCCCATCAAATTGACTGTTAGGGCAACCCAGCCATCAAAAGGGAGGACGTCACCATACACTGCATACACCCTTAACTCGTCTTCGTCACCTATAATGTCGCTGAGTGCCCTAACAGGAGTGTCAGGTAGATATTTTTTTTCCAGTCTTTCAATTCCAGGTTGATCAGTATGACAAGTGTCAGGTTGGGACGGTCGGTTGAGACACGGTCACTGTTTGTCCCTTGGCAGAGACCGGCTCCAGTTTCCCTGCCGTGTTTGTCTCTTTAGACAGCCCATTGCCCGGTGACCTTCTTCACCACAGTGGAAACAGGGAGGGCAGTCGGGACGATTTTGCTCCACACACTTGTCACAGCCATATGGTTTCTCTCTCCTGCGGTCTCCTCTACCTTTTCCATTGTGGCTGAACTGTCCTGCCACCTGTGTCTGCATTGACTGTCTCATGAGCATAACTGTACTTGTAAGCTGTTCAAGTTTCTCTGTTAACTGCTGGATCACATCTGTTTTTGGCACCTTCTCCTTTACACTAGAACACTGTACAGCATTAACGTCAGACTGAGCACTGTGCACATTTGTAAGTCTTTGACGGGTGGAGGGACCTAGCCTTCGCTGCCTTTCACTTTCATCACACATCACTTTCTTCATCTGTTTTAAGATTGTCTCATCCGATACTCCGGGGTCCCCAAGCAATGGCTTCAGCTCTCTGTGGACATCATCATGTTTATGGCCTAGGCCCTGATATACGGTGTGGAGAAACATCCTGCAATGTGCTTGCAATATACTTGACATCTGTGTCTGCATGTTTGGAGGCCAGCATGATCTTCTGCTTAAGTCCCATAACTCGGTATAGGAACTGTTGGGATGTCTCATTGTCTTTTTTTGTTTGGTGCACATGAGCTCCTGGAACAGCTCGGTATTACTTTTCTCACCCAGGTGGGAGTGGAGGAATGCTTTTAGCTCTTCTACAGTTAGATCATCCTTATTCATCAACATTCCTTTAAAAGTTTCTGGCTTGATGACTTTGATGAAGGCTCTTACAACCTCTGTATCACTGAACTGCTCCTTTAAACTGTCTTCCATCTGCCGACAGACACTGTTATAGCTTAGATCTGACCCCTGGTCCCCAATCTGACCCCCCTGGATCTTCAGTTCCCTGCGATGAAGGTAAGACAACTCTTTTAAGGAGAACAACTTGTCATGTGTTAATGGTGTCGTGTGTTCACTTAAACCTCTGCTGCCTGCTAGTTTACTACTCTGTGTGGTGCATCCTATCTTTACAGATGACACAGACTGTGGAGCGGGTGTGTGTTTGCACTGCATACTTTTCTTACTCAGCTCCTCATAACTAGGAAGTATTTTCTGCAGCTCTATGTCATGTGTGTCACTAGCCGTAGATGGTGTCATGTGAGTTGTATTAGTAATCCCAATATCGGTAGTATCACTTTCATCAGTTGTGTTAACATTATCATTAGCATGACTTGCATCCCCACTGCCAGATACATCAATTGCTACAGCAACTTGTGAAGCACGACCCTGAATGACTATGTCAATTAATTCCCTTAAGTTTAATAAGTGTGCCATCCCAGAATCCTCTAACTCCAGTAAAGGCTCACTGGACATGAAACTGCAAATGTTCTCAAAACAACCCTCCTCATCAGTCAACTTGACGCAAGACTCGTCAATTCCTGGCACTGGACCCACTGACTTGGCAATCTGAAACAGTTCATCTACAGAGAGAGTGAGAAGGGTCTTTTTGATGGCCCACACCAACCTTTTCCTCTCACTATCCGCCATACTGCTTCCCAATTCCTCGCACTTGGTCACGAGAGCCCAGGATCACAATTCACGCTCTGTTCTTGATGGGTGTTGATTTCAGCACAGCACAGTCATTAGTCTTCATTCATTACAGGTAACCTCTTCATCCATAGACGGCATCGATGGTATCTGGAGATCTTTTTCCGCTGGCTGCAGCTCGCTGGTTACATCAGGTCACTTTTGGTCCAAGGTTGCAGTATCACTGGATCAGCTTCCGGCCACAAGGTGGGAGTGATCCCGGACGAGCCCCCAATAAACTGTTACAGGTACCGGCTGGCACCACATAAACAGCTTATATGCTCTCTCTGGAAACAGGAGAAATAAATGAGACCAGACAAACTTTGCGTCCGTTTTTCGTCTCGCTCAGCAGAAAGAGGAAAATTGCAAAGCGAACAAAACTGACGTAAAGCCCTGTGGAGCACAATAAATGCCACACTACCCCCTGCTGGCGAACTCCACAATTACTCCTCGCCTCTATATAACATGTTTTAGTCCAAGGATGGTGGAACCAGCTAAATTACCTCTGAACAAATATTTAAAAACATTCATTTTTAAAATTTCAGAAACTACCACAAATGTGATAACACTTTAGTGGGCATCACAATAAGTTTATTGAATTGTTACATCCCCATATGCTACTAGTTTTTGCGGATCATGCTGATTTGTCCTAAGTAAAGTTCAGCTGATGTCTTTATTTTAATTCATTTTGGGCTTGTTAAATTAATTTAGGGCTACCAAAACCTGAAGAATGCCTGCCCGATGGGCTACTAGAGATTTAGAAATTTTGCGAGCCCTGAGGTATGTTTCCCAAAAGCATCATTAATTATGACATTGCTTGTGACCGTGGGAAATGAGCCCTGTCAATTTTGACTCTGTATTTGTTTTGAAGCTTAGATTGAAGCAAGAAACAGCACAGAATCCCATTCGTCATATTCAAATTGAATTTATATTGATTGGAAGATTTAATTTATCCTGTTAATCTTGAGTACCTATAGAGTAGCACTGCATCCTTCATAACTCCAAAAAGTCTTTAGTTTTATTATATTTATAAGAGAAAGATAGTCTGTACCGATTTTTCCCGGAAAAACACGAGCGCCTGGAGGCGTGACGTGTGGGCGGTGCTAAAGAATCACGAGCGCGAGTAGGCTTTTGCGTTGAGAGCATCTGTGACATTACCGTGAGAAAAAAAACATCCAAAACAAACCATGGCTAACAGTCAGATTCAGCCGTATATTTATGATCCAGAATCAGATCCAGAGGCTGAAATTTAACAAGAGCAGCATCAGCAGTGACGTCTCTATGTATTGAAACTGTATATATTTGCTTAGCGGTTTTGGAAAATGACTAAGTTCCACTTTATGTCGTCTTTTTTTTTTTTAAGCTGTATGTGGAAAGTGCAGTTTGATGACAACATCGCATGTTGTTTACTTGATGTGCTTACGCGCCGATAGCTAAGTTAACAACAAAGAGATATTTGAAGCAGTTTTACTCACCGCCTGCGGTTCCAACACACGATTGTGACCCTTTTTCATTGGGACTGCATTATCCTTAAGAAATAAACGATGTGCAAATCCGGCGTCAAACTGGGCCTTGTTTGTAAAACAAGCATCTTCGAAATGCAGGGAACAAAAAAAAAAAAAACACTTGCACAACTCCGTTGATGCTCTGTAAGAATAAACTCCATCCACTGGTCCCTTAATGCTGGTTTATTTTTTTGTAATCTGTGCAGGGTTGTCTTGCCCTGGCAACCAAAAACACACTTCTTTTGTGACAATTCAGTCTCTCGCTCTGATCAGTGAATGTCTCTACTCTGATCAGTGAATGTCTCGTCTCTGCTATACAGGAGCGCGCGCTCTTCCGGGAGAAGTGCACTTAGGACCCATATAAGGAAATTCCACTCCATCTAACGTCACACAGACCCATACTCGAAAAAAACTTTCCGAAACTTGTGACAAACCGGAAGAGGGATTTCTGGAACTTATTTTTTGAAACTTTGTCCATGTTTAGCATGGGAATCCAACTCTTTAACAGTGTAAAAAACTCAGTATGCATGAAATAGCATTTCACCCCCCCTTTAAATTACATAAACATTTTATGTTGTTTATAGAAATTTTGTTCTTAAAAATAAAATGCAAAGAAAACACTGGTAGATGTCAGAAAGCATAAAACAAGACATCCAGTTAATAAGTTCCTTTGTGTTACAAAGCTTAAGTATTTTAAAGTATTCTTAAGTATTTAGATTAAGTTACTAAACCTGAGTAATCTAATAAAATACGTTACTGATCATTTTTTAAAGTAAAGTAATGTATTTTGTAATATGTAGTGAAATACATTTTAAAAGTAACCTTCCCAGCTCTGGTTACTGATACTTTACTGTGCGTTAGATTGCATTGTCATATAGTCTCTTTCTGCACATGTTTTTTATTTTTAATATCACATATGGTTTTCACACATGCGATCTGTTCTGCATCTACATAAATAGACCTAGTTGTAGAACAGTATTTTATCTTCTCATCATCTATAAGGACATGATGAGCAGTGTGCAAACAGTTAGACATTTTCTATAGAATGATTTACTTATTATCCTTTAGTTAATATTTAGAAGACTGCATTTTACCAGCCATTGCCCTCTTCTACACAGATGACTCTACATCTGTCCTTGATCATGTACCTTCACTAAAGGAAGTGTAAAACTGTGTGACGGGTCTGATCCACCTGTAGTTTTCCCAAACTGCTCCTGTAGTTTTTCTGACCAGATTCTATACACTGGAGGTTGGTTCTCTTTTAAAGAAGTCATATATGTGCTATTATACAATGAATTTATGTAGGGAAAGCAAAATATGTTTGCAGGTACATATTAACAAGGTCACAATAAGGTATACTTAAGAAAAATAAGAGTAACAGAAAAAAAATCTAGCTTATATTGTTGTGTTACTTTCGTCCCAACCGACGTGGTCGAAAATTAACAATGTGCAACTTATGTAAAAGTGAAATTATACTGAAGTCTTTCTACATTTCTACAAAATACCACCTGGTATTAATTGACCACACTTCTGAGTAACTGGCCACAACAGAAATATATCTCTGTCTACAACATTATCTTTTAAAATTATGTTTTTCTGGAAAAATGATACTTTCGCCCCTGCTCTCCCCTATTTATTCACATTTACAATATATTTTATCAATGTGTATTTATAATATTAATAGTACTACTTATAATAATTATATTGAAACAGAAATGACTCGAACCAGACAAATTTAAGAGTCGATCAGGGCTGTGTTTAAAAAAAACGAGCCGAATTCTTCAGGAAGTCATAAATCAGTTCTAGTGCCACAAGCCCCAAGCAAGATGGCCAACCAACTTGTTCACACAACAGCTTTCAACATTAACACCACTAGAACAATTATTTACAATTTCAATTCGAAGAAGAGAAATTTGGTGTCAAATTTGTTGTTCGTAATGGAAATGCAACGCTGGACATCACATGTAAACCCATGAGAGTAAACGCTTCCATTGACTTCCCCCCACCTAGCAGAACCAGACTGAAATTCCTAAGGGTGTGGGGGAGGGACTTGTAACCTCTGGTCTCCACAGAACATCCCTATGTCAGAGAATGACAAAGAAACTATCTTTTGTACATATATATGGACCAAAATGACTTCTAAATGAATATCATTTTATCACTTAACTCCATATTCATTTATATGTAACCCACACATTTGACTATCATGTTATAATCACTTATTGTGTATGTCTTTTGATAACTATGGGAACTTAAGGGTACATAGTCATGCCTAGTATCTATGTAATTGAATCTGCTTGCTTGATATTGTCCTGACAATCAATTATTGGTCAAATCTATCATATTCGTGTTATAGGAATCACATCCAAAATTTGACCCTGCAAGAGCGTTAAAATTCGGACCACATGCTTGGTAAGATAAACATATGATTTATGATGCCCCCGACCCAAGACAATATCTGATTGGTCAAGACAACATTTGAGGTGTGGCCAACAGGCCAGTTTAAATACTTAGGACACCATAAAATCTGGCTTTTAGTTGTTAGCTTTGCTTCTGCTACTAGTCATGCCAGCTTTTAGTTCTAGCCTTGCTTTTGCTATCAGTCATGCCAGCTTTTAGCTTTGCTTCTTAGCTTTAGCTTTTAGCCATGCTGTTAGCCATGACTGTTCTTTGAGCGCAGTTCCAGCGTGCTTCGGCCTGCCTACTGCTACTTAGCCACGATGAGAAGGAACACAACCTAGTCTCGTCAAACTTTACTTCTTTTATTTTCCGTTTGAGAGTTTCGTGTTCTGAGTTAAGTTTGTAACGTCTAGTTCAACTTCAACCAGCCACACACAACACTCCATCTTCAGCCAACGTCCAACCACGGGCTCCCCAAGACATCACTTCAGCCACTGAACTTCCAGACTATCAGCGACAACAAAGGGACACCTTCAGGCAATGTAGCTTCAGACATTTGTGCTGGTGTATCTAATATAATTTTAACCTCAGTGAGGAACTCAATGCGAGGGTTAATTAAATGATTGATGGCTGTTCATCTCTATGCAATTTAACATATTGCTGTAAACTTGGGATTCCATATTTCCATTCTCTTAAACTCATCTTTCCCTAACTTTCGATCTTCCTGCAACTTGTGTGAATTTGTGAGTGCGTGCGTTTATGTGTTAGATTAGTTTATATGTCTTAGATTTATCTAATAAAGCATTATTCATATTGAAAAGAGAAGTATCTTGTGTTTTGTGCTTACAAGTTAATGTCTTAAACTGCCGATCTTGTTACTGTGCTAATTGATAGTGTTTTCACTATAGTTTGGATATTAATATCCAGCACAGATTTGATGTTAAACAAATAAACAATGTTAAACAATGTTCAGAGAATCGCAGGGCGTCTCAGCGATCAGCCGTGAAACAGTGATTCTGTTCAAATTCCCTTTAAATTATTAAATGATTCCCTTTGAGCTAAATTGACCTGTTTCCCTTACATATTTATAAATGATATAATAATTATATATATTAATTCATTTTGACTTCTAGTATTTTGTTTATAGTCAGTTTTTGTTATTGTCTTGTAACTGAGTGCACCCTTTGGTGTTCTGTAGAAGCTGGAGATTCTGTCTCTGGAGCCGAACAAGGTTTCTTTCCATGGCAGAAACAATGTTTTACTAAGAGGAAGGAACCTGGAATCTGTTACTAAAATCCGTATTCAAGGGGATCTGGAGTGCATTCCTAAAGAGTGAGACTCTGTGTTTGTTTAGTGGTGTATATATGAATGTGTGTAGATTCAGATAAATCATACTGTATATCTCTTCCTTCAGATCTCCAGTGTTTGATCGCTCCAGTGACACGTTAAGGTTCCACATTCCTCCCAGTGGAACTAAAGGAACAGTGAAAGTGTGTGTTGTTACTCCTGACGACCATTGTCATGGTAACAGCATCATCACTTACAGTTCTCAGCCCAGCTGCACTGGAATACAGCCCACAGTCAGCTGGAGCAGGTCAGACCACTGTCTTCCACATCCATCAGCTCCTCAAGATGACAACTGCACATTATAATTAATGAATCCAATGTCATACAGAACATTTGAGTAATTAAATTAGCAAAGATGCTGTTAAGCTTCTATGTGTTTGCAGTACATAAGCCATTTACGGTTAAGACAGCTGACTCCACTGTGTGACCCTCTCTCTCTCTCTCTCTCAAACACACACACACACACACACGACACAGAACTCTGCATTTGAACAGTCAATAGCAAATACTTAAACTAATAGCATACATACAGTAGCTGATTCTGAAGTGCCAGATTGTCGAAACAAAGTCAGAATTATCTCCTCTACAAGGTTAACGAAACGGTCATCCATAAAATGTGTTGCTGTTCTGCTGTAAGTAATCTTAAAGTTTTCTAAATTCATCTACTTTCGTAAGGCCAAATAAAGTTCTTTTGATTTCGCCTAGATACACCTGACATGGCTGCTTCAACACTAACTGCTATTACTGAAACCAGGCCTTCTTTCTTTGTGTGAACATTTGGGTGGCATTACGCAAATATTTCCACATAATAACGTAGACGCATCTTCATTATGCACCAAGAGCTTGTAAAACTCCAAAGAGAAAGGAAAAAATGAAATCTCATCATATGTCCCCTTTAATAGATTTAGTTTTAGTTTCAAAGTACTTGATTGGCTTGATGGTGTTTGATCAAATATACTTGCAAGAATATTGCAACCAGTCTCTAAATTAGATCCTGTTAAAAGATATCCTTTTGTTTGGTATCTAAAAAAAGTCAGGAGAGTTTTGTCTGAAATCATCTACACTGCATTTTGTCAGTACCCAAAACCTTTTAAACTACAACTCTTCTATCCATCTGGGAGGAGGCCTGAGGACCAGGAAGCAGGAGATGAAGTTATCATGCTAGAAAATGCACTGGGTTTATTGAGTAATCTTAGATGTGTATATTGCAAAGTTCAGAATTTGTTTGACCAGTGCAAATCTGATAACTGTTTCAGAACAGCGTGTCTAAAAAACCTTGAAATGGAGACATTCCCTCTTATCTCTTATTCATGAAGACAAATATTGCATGAAACCCCACAATCATTCAGATTAAAGATTAAACAACAGTAGCAAAATAATGAGTAATATAAAAACATAATCAAAATGGCATAAATAAAAAACATATTAAATGGTATAGATAATCAATTGCTAAATAATATATACGATTAAATGAGGAAAATAAAACAAAAATTTTGTTTCAAAAAACTTTATTGGCTTGAAGGTTTTTCAAAGCCAACATCCACTATATCGTGGAATTATAAAGCACATATTATCTTTAACTACTCACATGTGCTCACATGTTTATGCACAAAACGTGTGTTTCCTCCATAGGAATCAGTGGGACAACCTCTCTTCCTGTTGGTATCACCTCTTACTCAGCAAATCTCTAAAGGGCCTGTGGATTCGGTGACAGAGAAAGCTCTGTACACTCTTAGCGAGGACTGGCTTCTCTGCCAAGCCCAGGCCTTGTTCAGTATTTCCTCTTTTACTGTCTCTTTTATGCAAATGAGGAAGTGTTTGCAAAAATGATAGGTTATTGAAAGTATGCAAGCAATAAATCGCCAAGCCACATTCAAGTTTTAATAATCCCCCATTTTGTTCAGACACATTCAATATTTCCCTTCCCTTCACATCATAGTCCCCCCCCCCCCCCCCCCAAAAAAAAAAAAAAAATGGTTACCATTTACTTTGCTTAAAGTTGTTTCAAACATGTATGAATGCTTGCTTCTGTGGAACATAGAAGAAGATATTTCGGTAACACTTTCAATGAAGCCTGTATTTATAATACATTATAGTATTCTTAAGCCATTATAATGAATGCATAATGATGTAGAGAATCAGCTCAAAGGGGAACTATGAAAAATCAATCATAACTTGTTATGATTAATTACAAATATTTAGATCCACTGTAAGTATTTACTAGACCTCTCAGTGTCAACTGTCTGTCAATTTTAAGAACATAACTTTAAGGCAAATAACTTTCTAACTATAAAATACTACTCAGAGCATGTAGCTAAAATCTGCATGATTAGGGACTTCAAATATGAGCAAACAATGAACAACCTCAATTGTGATACTAGTAAGAATTTATTTACTACATAAACACTTAAACTAGTCTAACACACACACACACACATACGCGCACAAACAGACATACGCGCACACACACACATACGCGGACACACACACACACACACACATTCAGTTGACAAGTTGACATAGGAAATAGGGTTAAAGCTTAAGCGGGAAAGAGAAGAGAAATAAAGACATGAAGCTATGGTACAATTTGATATTCAGCAGGTCTACAGCCTGAAGGAAACATCAGTTTGTTAGTTTAAACTCACCTTTGTAAAAGGTGCATCTGATACTTAATGTATCAATAAATAAGACTGAGTTTGATACTTGCACGTCTCGCTTGTTTGAAAAAGAGTCCCGATGCACTTTGGGGCTCAAATTGGTCTCTGCTGAAGTGAGTTGAGGAGGCCAGTTCGAATCAGTGGATTCTGATGAAAAGGATATGTTTCACATCTGGTATTTAATTGGATGTTTATGAAGAACTATTCAAGATTCTGGTAACACAAATACTATATAATATACATGAATAGCCAAAAGATACCTAACATGGCATACCTGTGACCTCTGTTAACAATAGTATGCAATTCTAAAATGTTAATTTAAAAGAGTATCAATATGTACATAAGTGAAACACTTTAAGAGGAGAAATAATGTAATTGGGAAATTGGGTACATGTTCCTACATTTCTCAAGTGGTTATATCTAGAGGGAGATATAATTAGCACAAGAGTACATTTGTCTGTTTCAAAGTTAATTTAGAGTGAAAACTCTACATTCCATTGAGTTGTAAAACAATCTTATCTTGATGTGTGTCTTTGCATTTCGGGGGAAGTATCCATAGAACCTTTTGTTAGATGAGGAGGCATTAGATATTATTTGTTAAATATAGCAAATAGTTGTGTGTCTGATTGGTCCAAATGCTACAATGTATTATAAAATACCTTATAATATGTTGTATAATGTCATGAATATCCATAAGAACAGTTTTAATATATTATAATATTTACTTATTTGTGGTTATAGCTTTTAAGAGTATAATGATTTATAACACAATGAACACGTTGCATCCACTTTTACAATGGATTATATTTCTCATAGTTTTAATATATTATAAGTCTCAAATCTTGCAATTTTTCTGATGCTACTTTACTTAAAGTGGCCAAAGGCCACTTATAAGTAATAACAATAATAATATTACTGAGAGCACCTCGAGTCGGTCATCCATCAACTCACACAAGAGCCAGTTGTTGCCCAGATGACGAACTGTCTTTCTGGGAACGGTTCTCCGCCCTAATGCAGGCGTGGATTTCACTGGATCGGTACCTGACAATCCAGCGATTTACAGCTTCCCTTGAACCGGGGACGACATGCATTGTGATGGTTTTTCAGAGGCTGCTTGGCCTTATGGCCACTGCCGCGTCTGTAACTCTGCTGGGCCTGCACCACATGCGCCCAGTTTTGGCTAAAAGCCAGAGCCTCACCCCACATTTGGTGGTAGAAGAGATCTCCAGTCAGGGTAGACCACCGCTGTATCAAATCTGTTGCCCCCTGGAGGACCACTCGCCTGTTTCAGACAGGAGTGAGGATAGGTTTGGCCTCCAGAAGGAAAGTGATCATGACACTGAGATTTCACTGGATTGGACACTGGACAAATGCGTCCAACTCTGATTGAGGTTAGCTGTTGGAGGGCAATCCGGCATTCGGCTCCTGGACTGCTCAGCAGCTATGCCTCCATATACACTGCCTAGAGATGTTGGCAGTCTCCTTATCTCTGTATTCCTTCTTTCCGGCCATCATAGGCCACCACATCCTGGTCCACTCAGACAGCACGACGGTGGTCTTATCTTATATCAATCTCATGTCTCACACCTTATATAGTTTGGTTCGTTGCTGCCTCTTCTGGTCACAGAAATAACTCATATCGCTAAGGGTGGTTCATGTGCTGGGAAGATAAAACACGGGAGTGGAAATGCTGTCCAGAGGCAAGGTAGCCCCAGGCAATTGGGCGCTGCATCCTCAGATGGTACAGCATATTTGGGCGCTCTTTGAGAAGGCAGAGGTCGAAACCAAATGCTTCCCTCCTCTTAGTAGCTCCACTCTGGAGGAACCAAGCTTGGTTTCCAGAGCTGATGCAGCTGGTGACGAGGGCCCCGTGGCCCATCCCATTGAGAAGGGACCTTCTCTCGCAGGTGAAAGGCATGATTTGGCATCCCCACCCAGAGTTGTGGAGCCTGCATGTCTGGTGCCTCGACGGGAGTCTGATGGGCTCCCAGCGAGACTAAGCAATACCATTCTTGAGGCAAGGGGAAGGTCCACGAGCCGGCTCTATGCCCTAAATGGTCAGTATTCCTCAACTGGTGCTCTGCACAGCAAGTGGGCCCATTCTCATGTGATATGTCCTGCTTTCTGACTTTTCTGCAAGAGCTGCTGGATAAGGGGCACACCCCATCCACACAGTATATGTGGCGGCCATTGCGGCGAATCATTCTCTCTAGGCCGGCCATTCAATAGGCAGAAACGACTTGGTCATTAAATTTCTGAAGACTGTATCCTCCTCGCCCTCGGACTGTGCCGTGTTGGGACTTAACCATGGTCCTAGGGGTCCTAAACAGGCCCCCATTTGAGCCACTCAGTTCGGCTGGCTTGCGGCCCTTATCGCTTAAAATGTCCCTTCTCCTTGCATTTGCGTCGGTTAAAGGGATAGTTCACCCAAAAAAGAAAATTGCCATTAATGACTCACCCTCACGTCTTTCCAAACCCGTAAGACCTCCGTTCAACTTCGGAACACATTTTAAGATATTTTAGATTTAGTCAGAGCTTTCTGTCCCTCCTTTGAAAATGTATGCAAATATGCTGTCCATGTCCAGAAAGGTAATAAAAACATCTTCAAAGTTGTCCATGTGACATCATAGGGTCAGTTAGAATTTTTTTAAGCATCGAAAATACATTTTGGTCCAAAAATAGCAAAAACTATGACTTTATTCAGTATTGTTTTCTCTTCCGGGTCTGTTATGAGTGCATTCACTGCAGTGTAGTGATAGCCACTTCGCGAACGAATCACTCAAATCGAACTGAATCTTTTGAAATGGTTGGCGTCTTCAATAAGCATTAATCCACAAATTACTTAAGCTGTTAACTTTTTTTTAAGTGGCTGACACTCCCTCGGAGTTAAAATAAACCAATATACAGGAGTTATTAATTTACTCAAACAGTACACTAACTGAACTGCTGTAAAGAGAGAACTGAAGATGAACACAGAGCCGAGCAAGATAACGAACGAAAGGGTGAGAAACAGAGATTCCACTTACCGATTTCTATATCCCTGATAGGCTGGAAGGGGAAACCAAATTTCAGCTGAAAGGTCTGTAAAATTTTCTTGACCTATTGTATTGTGTCACATGTCAGTGCATTGACCTCTAAGGGTTCACTGACCTCTCCTCCAGTCCACAAAACAAGTTGAGGCTCACGCCCCTGCCCCTTAGAGGTCCGTTGCTAAAGTGCCCTTGCAGTCCAGTCTGACCCCGGTCCACGATTTCTGCCAAGGGTAGGGGTGTGTGATATGAAGATTTTTAATTGTGGATGATTTTTTTGAAGAAATTAGACTAATAACAGCGTAGATGCCATTCTTCTAATGATGTAGCAAGTACATTGGGTGTTATGGGAAGTGTTCTCGGTTCTGGTTTACCTAATTAATGCAGCCTAAAAATCCTTTAACGGATTTGGATATTAAAAGCATATTGGTATGTTCTGTGTAAGCCAGGTTAATGAGATGGGTCTTTAATCTAGATTTGAACTGCAAGAGTGTGCCTGCCTCCCGAACAATGTTAGGTAGGTTATTCCAGAGTTTAGGCGCCAAATAGGAAAAGGATCTGCCGCCCGCAGTTGATTTTGATATTTTAGGTATTATCAAATTGGCTGAGTTTTGAGAACGTAGCAGACGTAGAGGATTATAATGTAAAAGGAGCTCATTCAAATACTGAGGTGCTAAACCAATCAGGGCTTTATAAGTAATAAGCAATATTTTAAAATCTATACGATGTTTGATAGGGAGCCAGTGCAGTGTTGACAGGACCGGGCTTATATGGTCATACTTCCTGGTTCTAGTAAGAACTCTTGCTGCTGTATTTTGGACTAGCTGAAAGATCTCTCTCTAGCTAATAGAGAGATACAACCATGATCAGATGATAAGAGCAGGTAATTTGTAACTCTATGGAGAGCAGTGACAGTACTATGATACGGTCTAAATCCTATCTGGAAATCCTTACATATACCATTTTTCTCTAAGAAGGAATATAATTGTGAGGATATCACCTTTTCTAGTATCTTGGACAGAAAAGGGAGATTTGATATTTGTTTATAATTAACTAGTTCTTTGGGGTCAAATTGTGTTTTTTTGATGAGAGGCTTGATAACAGCCAGTTTGAAGGTTTTGGGGACATATCCTAATGACAATGAGGAATTAATGATAGTCAGAAGAAGATCTGTGACTTCTGGAAGCACCTCTTTTAGGAGCTTAGATGGTATGGGGTATACATGTTGTTGGTTTAAATGATTAAATAAGTTTATACAATTCTTCCTCTCCTATGGTAGAGAATGAGTACAACTGTTCCTCAGGGGGTCTATAGTGCACTGTCTGATGCGATACTGTAGCTGACGGCTGAATGGTTACAATTTTATCTCTAATAGTATCGATTTTAGAAGTAAAGTAGTTCATAAAGTCATTACTGCTGTGATGTTGGGAAATGTCAACACTTGTTGAGGCTTTATTTTTCATTAAAGCTCCAATATGTAGGAATTTTGTAATAAAATTTCCGAAAATAACTTGCACAGTGTGATATTTCCTCCAGTTGTGTACTTACAATATCTCAAAAGTCTCCAAAGATTTTTTATTTCAGAGAAATTCCGATTTTAAATAACTGGCCATCCCAGAAAAGAAATGTCGCCTCTCAGTGACGCAATGTCCGCTCTATACTTTTTTTCCGGTGTAGATCATGTGATGTTCCACCACACCGGAATATCACATGGTCAAATGTGGAAGAGGTGGTTATGTTATAGCCGCGCGTATGGTTTGGTTGTCGTTGTTATGGATCATGATTTCTCTTTGGCGAGTATTGAAGTGCCAGTTAAACGTAAGCGTCCATATTCGGATACACGCAGACACTGTGTGACAAACGGAGGAATAAAACCAGGATAAATATCGGCCAGGCGTTTACGAGATGGAGAGAGCTGCGCGAAAATCTTGGACTTGACAGAGACTCTGCTCTCGCGAAAGTATTGATAGACAGGTAAGTAAATACATTTTTTGTTTTGTTATTGTACAAGTAACGTAATAGTTACAGTAAAGATGGTCCAGGTCTCATCTGGATTTGATCATTCCAGTGAGGATGTATCTGTGTTTCCCTGCAACACATGCAACTGTCAATAATAGCACTTATAAACAAAGTTATATTGCTTTTTGTACTAAGGTAAGGATTTTTATCACGTGTGGTGACCGAGATTATGGCAGTACAATTAAATACAATCGGATATGTGTTGTTAAAAATATATTTAGTCATTACTTGCAAATGTTTGTTCAAATTTACTTTTAGAATGATTGGTTTGAGCACGTTAAACAACATGGCATTAACCATAAACACGTAACACTGCACAACATTAACCCAACAAATCATTTAACAAATAGCTGTAAGTTGTAATGGGATAATATAGTATAACATTTCACATTCCTTACAGTTCATTAATTATGATGACATAAAATAATACGATCAGATATACAGGTAATACAAAAATGAATAAATTACCTCATCAGTGATCATGATTCGTTTATCCAATTTAGATACATTTCTATGGTGAAAACCATCGTCACCTGCTTCGTAGCGTCATCAAGCTTCGCCTTTGTTATTGTTGGAAATGCGCCCTCTTGTGGTCAATTACAAAAGTCGCATACTGGAGCTTTAATTTAGCCACTGTATTGAATAAATACCTGGGGTTATGTTTGTTTTCTTCTAAAAGAGAAGAAAAGTAATCGGATCTAGCAGTTTTGAACTCTTTTCTGTAGGATAGGTTACTTTCCCGCCAACCAATACGAAATCCCTCTAGTAACATTGAGTCCGATTTAAAAAAAATGCTGTACACTGTAAAAAAATATTTTTTGAACTTGTAAATAAAGATAGCATCAGTTAAGTAAATTTTACAAACAAATACTATTTTGTCTTTTTACTTCAAAATATCATGTTTAATTCAATAAGCTACTTGAGGTTTCATTTTTATTTATTTTACTCAAATACATAAGTAAATTTAAATGGAACTGCCTAGGTAGAAATGAAAGTTAAAACTCATAAGTATATTTTACTTGGAACTGTTTGTTATGTTTACAAGGATTCTTTAAGTAAATATCAAAGTTATGATCCCATATTTCCCATCATGCAATGGGGCATGAATAATTAAAAATGTACACTGTTTATGGTTGTTTTTGTTGTTAGTTGCTTATTTTAGTTGTTAGTTGTTGTTTGTTTTAGTAACATACCGTTTTGTGACACCTGGAGTTTATTTTCTATTTAAAATGACCCATTGATACTCAAACACTATTCACCGTCATTGTGTGTGGTGTACCAAGTATTGAGGTCTCTGTGTTCAGGTGGCTATTACTTTTATTGAGTGGGCATATTATCTTTAAATGATAACAGCCTGTCTACATGCTTACATGCATGTTTGCAAGTGAACCAAATGCTTAATAGCACGGTGATTTACCAGTGTTAAGGTTGTTAAAGTAAATTGCATAAGCTCCCAGATTTTATTAAATTCAATGGTTGAGTTTTACTTAAAATATATGAGTGCAAAATTTGCAAAATAAATACATTTGTACACTTTTTTTCAGTAATAAGCATTAGGCTACACAATGTAAAATTTACAAAGTAAGAGTCAACAAAATTTACTGGGAATTCCCAAGTAAACGTAACTTTAAATGTCTAATTAAATTTACTATAATTATGTTTAGGCATTTACTTGACAATTTTTTGTAAATTTACTAGCCTTTTCTGAGTGAAAAAACTTTCCAAGCTTTTTTCAAGTAAATTCCACTCCAAATTTTTTACAGTGTATAGACTTAAAATAAATTACTTAGAATGGCAATTTTTTAGATCATAATAAATGCACTAGTATTGCATACCTTTATGCAGTTTAAAGACTACTTTTTTTTTTTTTTTTACTGTAAAGTAGCAGAATATGATTTTGATCAATGAGTTAGACCATCTTCTGATGCAAATACCTCCATTTGGATGAATGACATTTACTCGCATGACAATACAGGGACAGTTCAGTTTTGTGAGAGGAATCCTTGTGCAAAACTGATACCCTCTGCAGGAAGCAGAATGCAGAAGCACAACGTTCACACCAGTCTAACTGTGAGAGACTGCTGGTCATTTCTAGCAGAAGATATCACATTATTCTGCCCACAAAGCATAATTAATCTTTAGTTTCCTCATTGTGTTATTAGCAAAAACTGTTAGAGACCAACTGTCCAACCACTACTAAAAGTGAGAACTGCAGGTTAGAAAAGAATTGAGAACAGAACAAGACAAGAAACAAGGAAATTAAAAATAAAAATCTCTATGGCCCAACATTAAAGAGATAGTGCACCCAAAAATGAAAATACTGTCATCATTTGCTCAACCTCGAATTGTCCAAAACATGTATGAATTTCATTTCATTTCTTTCACGGAAAGAAGATATTTTATAAAATGTGAGTAACCAAACAGTGTTTGGTCCAAATAGACAGTTTGTGTTTAAGAAATATATTCTTTTAGGTTGCACAGAAGAAAGCATTCATACTTGTTTGTAACAACTTTAGGGCAAGTAAATTATACCGATGTATTATTTAGGGGTAAACAATATCTTAAACAATTAGTAAAGAATATATAGTCAGAAAATAATGTTTCTTTTGCAAGAAATGTTGTGCAACGAAGGAGAGGAAGTTACAGGATGGCTTCCATGGTTTAAGAATGGACATGATGGCAAAACAAGAAGCAGAAGCTTATAAGCATCTAATGTATGAGGTTTAAAAATATACACAGCTAACAAGAAACTTCTGCTTTAGGCCTTGTGTTAATCAAAGACTTCTGCATCACAATTTCCACAAATGTATCACTGTTTCCACAAACATATTGAGAAAAATGATTCAAGGAATGAATTACATTTTCAAATATATTAACATAGAAATCAGTTATTTTAAATTTGAATAATATTTGACGAAATTACTGTTTCACCGTGTTTAGATTAAATAAATTCAGCCTTGAGGAGCATAAGCTTATAAACCACACTGACCTTTTAACCAAACGTTTTCAGTGGTTTTGAGTGCAGGAAGAGAAATATTGAATGTTTTTGAGTAAAATGGGGAATTATTAAAACTTGAATGTGGCTTGCAGATTTCAGAAAGGGGTTTCTAAAGTCAGTACTTTTAATAACCGATCATTTTTGCAAACACTTCCTCATTTGCATAAAAGAGACAGTAAAAGAGGAAATACTGACCAAGGCCTGGGCTTGGCAGAGAAGCCAGTCCTCGCTAAGAGTGTACAGAGCTTTCTCTGTCACCGAATCCACAGGCCCTTTAGAGATTTGCTGAGTCAGAGCTGACACCAACAAGAAGAGAGGTTGTCCCACTGATTCCTATTGAGGAAACACACATTTTGTGCATAAACATGTGAGCACATGTGAGTACCAGTAGTTAAAGATAATATGTGCTTTATAATTTCACTATACAATGGACGGACCCTAACGAAACCATACAGACAGACGGACACCCAGTTGGTAAGAAGCTTCTCCACTATGGCAGGAGAAGTTTGGGATTTGCATTGCTGGACTGGTCCATCAGACTCTGCAGAAGGTCCTCCATTACCTCTGTGAGATAAACCAGGTCTCCATGAAAGACCAGAGTCAACAGAGATGCCACTGTACACCTGAGAGAGAGAGGAACAGAAAGAAAGGAATAAAAACACAAGGTATAAAGAACAGAAGAAAGATGAGTAGATAAAGGGTCAGACACTGAGTGCTACTGTTACACACCTGTCTCATAAATTTAGATTTAGAAACCAACCACAGCTTGTGTGTACTGTAGGTTCAATATTTCCATTAATTTTGTACAATATATACAGTATGTTGCCTTTTCTTGTATTATTGTTTATTTATTTTTTTATATTGATGCTTTGAAAAACCGTCAAGCAAATAACATATTCTGAAACAAAATTTTAATGTTTTATTTTTTTTCATTTAATCTTATACCTTATTTAACAATTGATCATCTATACCATTTAATATGTCTTTCATTTATGCCATTTTTATTTTCATGCAATATCTGTCTTCATGAATAAGAGATAAGAGGGAATGTTTCCATTTCAAAGTTTTTTTTGACACTCTGTTCGATTTAACTCCTGCTAAATACTATTGTACCTGAAAAAACAAACAAACACTGTTTATTTTTATTTGTATATTATGTGTATTTGTAATGTGTATCCTTTTTTTATAACAAAGATAAAATAATGACAAGTTTTTTTTTTTCATATTTTTGTTACCTTACAGTAACAAGGTTTGTCTTTATAATAGTGAATTTAGTTTGGTGGTAATGCTCAAACAGGTTGCAAAATAGAAAAACCAACATTGACAAAGAATCATGATTAAAATCATGATATTTTAAAAGAAAAAAGAAAAATATCGCCATATCGCCCACCCGAACAAACCAATACTCCCTAAACCACACATACCATCCCCACCCCCCTCCACAATTGTGCCCTCGTAAAGCCATTTCACATCTGCCCCTCCAGAGATCTGTGCACGCCACTCCTCAAATCCGAAGAGATATTCTTTAGCAAAGTCACTACATGGAAATATTAGCGTAATGCCGTGCAAATGTTCACACAAAGAAAGGTGGCGTGGTCACAGTAACCGCATTTAGTGTTGAAGCAGCCATGTCAGGGAGATGCACTTTTTTGTGTATCTCCCTTTTGTGCATTTGGCCTTCCAAAAGTAGATTCATATAGGAATCTTTAAGATTGCTTACAGCAGAACAGCAATGCATTTTTTTTTCATTAACAATTTCATGAAAGTATGTTATAAGTTTAAGCATTTGCTATTTACTGTTTAAATACAGAGTTCTGTGTGTCGTGTGTGTGTGTGTGTGAGAGAGAGAGAGGGTTACACAGTGGCGTCAGCTGCTTAACCGTCCGTGGCTTGTGTCCTGTAACCACAAACAAGCTTCTTCACTATGTCTGTCACTCCACTCTGTTTCTCTTTATTATTGTAGTCTTTATTAGCTGTTATTATCGTTTACACTTCTAAGCAATAGGCATCAAGTCAAGGCCTCAAAAAAAAAAAAAAAAAAAAAACGGTTTACCAGGTGACCAGGTTTATCAAATCACTCACTTGTCTTTTATGCTGAAGTTTTTCTGCTCCTCTAATGCATGCACAAAACAGCTGAGAATCTGCTTATCCCTGATCAGTGCAGCAAAAGCTTGACATTTCTTATAAACTGTTGTCTGCTCAGAGTCCTGACCACAAAAATATGACAGATATAACAATAAGTTTACACAGTCAGTCATACATTCATATTTCATAAACTACAAAAGAGTCTACAGTATCTTACCTGCCCAATGTCTCTAATCATGACTGAGGCCAGAGGGTCAGCCTAGAGAAAATAAATATTAAACAAACAAATACATATAGTAATAAAAAAAAAAAAAAAAAGGAATTTCTGATAGAAAAGAAAAAAATCTGATTAAATCAGATTTTTCTGTCTGCAAGTCAACAAAGCCTGTCAAAACAAACAAATGCATAATGTAATCATAAACAACTAGACATGAAACAGTTCTAAGAAGTATGTCAGCAAAGCATTTAAAGGGTTTGACAGTTAGTGGAAGAGATTAAGGTTTATAAAGTTTTTTTTTTTTTTTTTTTTTTACCTGGGAATCAAACCCACATCCTTTTGTGCTGCTAATGCAATGCTCTACCACTGAGCCACAGTGATATTAAATATGGATATTAATATATATATATATATATATATATATATATATATATATTTTTTTTACAAAAACTCATTGATTCACTTCAGGAGGACTTTAGTAACCCCCCCCCCCCCCCCCCACATTACCTGTGATACTTTTTCAGTGTAAGCCTATGGGATTTTTTTTATGTTTTAGCTGACCTACTGTTTCTTTCTGTCTGTGTTTCCTTCTCTCTTTCAGTCTTTCGCTTCAGCTCACCTCGTCACATGAGATTTATTGAGTCTAAATTAGTGTTGGGGAAGCCGGTTTGTTTGCCTTGCAGTTTGGTCTCTCTCTGATTACGCTCTTCACATGCTCTTGGCACTTGTATTTAGTCTGGAGAAAAAGTACTACAGTGTGGTTCAGTCTAATTTATTACTTAACAAATAGTTTTTATATAGCTAATGGAGCATTTAATAAAAAAAAAAAAAGTTTGCTCACAGATTTGAACAGAGAGTTGAACAGAATATCTTTGCACAGAGCTGTCATCTGTCATGTCACCTGCCAGGAAGTGAATCGGACACCTGTGAGAACTGTTTAGGCTGTTGGTTTTAAGTCACTTTCTTGGTGAACAAGCTCAAAACACACACAGTCCTTCCAAAAAAAAAAAAAAAAAAAAAACCGGAACACCTTGTCCTCTTTCATCATAGGCGCTGTTTATTTAGGCTTGTAAAACACATGTACGCTCATTATTTGTCAGTTTCCTAAATATTTCCATATTTCTATACATTCCTGCACATGAATCTTTTGGGGTCTCCTCAGGGACGTGGTGAGAGCCTGTGGTGCTCTGTCTGTGAGTCGGATCTGTGAGGGAGGTTCAGATGAGGATTCTGGGAAATCTCCATACCCCTGAATGTGCAGATAACAGGTATTAACCAGAGCTTATTGGAAGCAGATGCCCTTTTCAGAAAAAGCCTCAGCAGGGTTAATTTCTGAGAGTCCAGGACTGCTTTGTTCTCTGCTGTGATCGACGGGAGCGTTTATGTGTGTGTGAGCGAAGTGAAGTTTCTATGAATGAGGCTCAAGTTCCCTGGAAGGCTTGTCGTCAACTGATGCATTTCACTTATAAACGTGATTGAGAGAAGTCTGTTATGTTCTGTATTTGGAAGTATTTCAAAAAGTTATTATTCTTGTAATGACAAAGCACCATTACTTCAGTCTTCAGTGTCACATGATCCTTCAGAAATCATTCAAATTTTTTATAATAAAACACTAATAAGTTTTATTAAGATTTTAGAATATTTCTGTTTCTACTGCATTTTTAATCAAATAGATTCAGCCTTGTTGAGCCTAAGAGACTTATTTTACAAAAGAAAACAAAAGAAAGAGTGAATTACTTTAAGTGATCTGTGTATAAATACACATAGCCTAACTGAGAAGAAGTGGCTTCTTTCTCCTGGCAAATGCTTCATGTTTCCTGGAACATTAGAAGAAGTGGATGATGTGCTATTGATCCGTCCGCAAGAGAAGAACTCAGGAATGCAGCTCTTCTTGTTGTTATAGTGATTGCAGTCTATCATACCTTTATTTTGATCACTGTCTGATGGATTGTGTCTCAAAGCATGAGAAGTAATTGAAAGAGTGTTTCTCTGTGTTTGTGGGCTATTGCAATGCTGTCTTGGCAGGTCTTCCAGCCAGTTTTATCAAACCTTTACAATTAATCCAAAACCACAGACTCTGCACCCCTTTACTTAAATTCATAACTTCAGATTAATATGCCCTCTAGAAGCTTTCGTTCTTCAAGTGAACATCACTTTATACACAAATCTGGCGAAACACGAAGTAAAGTAGCGCCGCCATTACTGCGTGCCTTGCTGCTAAGGAAGTAGCAGAAGTTGGTCCCATAGGCGGCTGTAGCAGATGTTAGCTGTACAAAAAGTTATTTTTATTGAGTTTTTTTAGTACGTATGCTGTTGTGGGCTCTAGCATCCAACTAGAATAATTATGGTAAATGGAGTTCTTTGAAGCAGTTCTTCTTTTCAAAGGTAATGTCAAGTGACAGAATAATAGAGAAACTATCATCAAATCAATTATGTGCCATAGTTAGATTCAGAGCAGTCATTGCGATAAATAGTTTTTCTTTGTTTTGCCCCTCATTTGGTTTTCTTTTATCAGGAATATTTCTATTTTGTGAAATTTTGAAATCTGTGTGGGCACTGAGAAAGTAGCACAAAAGAGCTTTCAGGGCACTTTCTCTGTTGAACTGCGGCGATTTTTGCACACAGTATTTATTATATTTAGAATTATATTTATATTGTTTATAGGAATTGTTTTGCTAATAAAATGTATTACCAATTCATGCCAATAATGTATGATTAAAATTCTATGCCTAAAAGGATTAATACCTGAGTTAAATCATGTAAGTAGAGTAGTAATCTGAATAGGCCTTTGAAATGATCATAGAAAAATGTTTCTTTAATTATATGTTGTTTTACAGGATACTGATAACATAAAATTATCAGATTACTAAGAGAACAATGAAAAAGATACAAAGTCTTTTAATACAAAATAACTGTACTTCAATGCTATATAACAGAGCAGTCCTCAATGAACATTGTTTTTACAGTATATCATAATATGTAAGTATAAAGCGCCACCTGCTGTCTGGAGAACAGCTCTACAGTAAGCAGAACTTTACAGCACAATTAAACTTGTGTATATTTATATATATCAGTGGCTGTTACAGTGGACATTGAATAGGAAAAACAGATCGGATGTTAACGCCGAAATAATAATAACAAAATGCAAAAGATAAGAAAAATTAATAAGAATATGAAAGAAAATAATATCAAGACAAATAGGCAATTCCTTGTTGTTTTTCTTAGGGAAATAGAAGAATTCCCAATTTTGATCTGAAATGACAATGAAAGAAATGTCTTGCTCATTAAACATCTCAGGATGACCAGGATTATGATCAAGATTATGATATTTTGGATTTTGGGTGTTAAGATTAAATTTAACAGAGTAGAATTAATGACAGTTATCAAATCAATCTATGAGATTGTCCTTCCCATAATCTATGCAAGAAGATATAAAAAACATACTCACAGTGAGTGAATCCACTGCTGAGACGGCTCCTGATTCTCCTTTAATCTTACAGATAATGGTATTGGACTCAATCTTCAACAAAACACACAGATACTGCTGATCTTCCTGTAGACCCGTCACATTCACCTCATTCATACTCAAATTCAACATATCTGTCTTTTTCTGAGAAACAGAAAGTGTAAGATGATTTGGAGGTTTGTGTGTTTCACATGCTGATGTTCAGAAACATAATAATATTTACTGAGAAGTTTTTAATACCCACGCTTGCCACAACATGCAGACTGTGCACTGATGCTAAACTCACTGTATCACTAAACTCACCTGAATGTTCACCTGTAGATCATTGGCCACCTGTACGGTGGTGAATCCAGTGAATTCAGGATCAGGTTTATAAGAGAAATAATCCACACAGTCCACAGTGGAGTTCCCAACATTCAACAACAAGCTAAACTGACCACTGCCATCATAAGGAACAGAGTCAAACCACACATCCTGAGAAAGAGAGACAATGAAAATATCAATCTAATACAATGTGACATTTAAAGAGTGACGCTACATGCAAACTGTGTAAATAGAATAATCAAATAAATAATATTTAGTTTGAATTAATAAGTATCCAAAGTGGATTAAGTACATTTAATAATTATACTAGCAAAGTAATGACAATCTGCCAAACTAGAGCTCATGTGAATCTGTTCTGTTTGATTGTTGATATGTCAGATACAATCTGTAAACTGCTAGACTGGATCCTCTTTAGGGTATAGATAATTTTAAGCGTAATGCTGTAGTAATAAGCACACATCTTACCCCTGAGCTTGTGTTGTATTGTTGTGTTTTCATCACTTTATTAGAGGGAAGTACAGTAACTGACTCCACTAATTCCAGATTGCTCCCCTGAAGATGAATCTTCCTTCCACCACTGAAGAGATATTCAAGACAATTTGACCAAAAAGCACACTTCAGAATCAGGGAGGGGCCAAATCAGTAATTTATGGAATAAAATAATAGTCCTATATTATTAAATACAGTACATTACATTAAGTCATTTAGCAGATGCTTTTATCCAAAGCGACTTACAAATGAAGACAGTGGAAGCAATCAAAAACAACAAAAGAGCAAAGACATACAAGAGCTATAACAAGTCTCAGTTAGCTTAAACGCAGTACATGTAGCAAGGGCTTTTAAAGATATAATAGATAAAAAGAAAACAGACAGAATAGAAAAAGAATAGAGCAAGCTAGTGTTAGAGGTCTTTTTTTATAATCGTATAATAAATGAAAAGAAAAGGTGGGTCAAAATAGTTAATAAAGATGGAAGAGATGGGTTTTAAGCCGATTCTGGACTCAGCTGCTCGGATTGAGCTGGGCAGGTCATTCCACCAGGAGGAAACATTTAATTTAAAAGTCTGTGAAAGTGAATTTGTGCTTCTTTGGGATGGCACTGTACACAAATCTGCCGCAAACTCTATGGGCACCGCCATCTTGCTTGCCGCCATTACTGCGTGCCTGCGAAGTGTGGCGGTGTGACACTCGCCGGTGCCCTCTAATGACATTTCAATGAAAGCGGATCCTGCTTATTAAAGAAAATGTCTGGTGAAAGGGAACATTGGGTAGATGATGTCAGGCAGTGGCAAAAACTTAATGATAAAGGTAATTTATTTGACAACATAATGTAAAAATGTGTAATGTAATTAAGAAGTGTATTAATTGATGACAACAATAAAACAGAACGCTGTCATTACTAGCTATGTTGCTAATATGTTCACAAGTTTCAAATAACTATTAGACCATCCTTAAAAATATTCTTAACCCGACCCAATAATTATTTTTTTTCCCCTTTTAGTCCGACCAACTTGCCAATTGCAATTGCGTTAAGACCCACAGGTTTTTTTTTTACTCTTCAAACAACTAAGACAAATGCAATAAAATGTGAGACACACGCAATTGACGCTTTTCACACGCCACACATCCATTTTCTCATGCACAGAAAAATCGCGAAGCCAAGAGGACAAGGAGACCGACAGACTAGACATAGCAGGTTACTTATGATAGAAAAAAAACTCTCAGATTCTGTCAATTTTATTATGAAATTCAAACAATAAATACTCCTCTGCTCGACCAGGAACTCTGTGTAATCCGAATGGCCATAAACATGGGTAGTCAATGTGCAACAATGGTTCGTGAATTTCACAAATGGTTTTATTCCAGGCCTGTAGTTTTGTGCTGTTGTTAAAACAGCCAGCCACACAACACGCTCTTCCCAGAATCACTGGACAGCATACGTACTAAAAAAACTCAATAAAAATAACTTTTTGTACAGCTAACATCTGCTACAGCCGCCTATGGGACCAACTTCTGCTACTTCCTTAGCAGCAAGGCACGCAGTAATGGCGGCGCTACTTTACTTCGTGTTTCGCCAGATTTGTGTATAAAGTGATGTTCACTTGAAGAACGAAAGCTTCTAGAGGGCATATTAATCTGAATTTATGAATTTAAGTAAAGGGGTGCAGAGTCTGTGGTTTTGGATTAATTGTAAAGGTTTGATAAAACTGGCTGGAAGACCTGCCAAGACAGCATTGCAATAGTCCAGCCTGGACAGAACAAGAGCTTGAACAAGGAGTTGTGCAGCATGTTCCAAAAGAAAGGGTCTGATCTTCTTGATGTTGAATAAAGCAAATCTGAAGGACTGGACAGTTTTAGCAATGTGGTCTGAGAAAGTCAGCTGATCATCAATCATAACTCCAAGGTTTCTGGCTGTTTCTGAAGGAGTTATGGTTGATGTGCCTAATTTGATGGTGAAATTGTGATGAAACGATGGGTTTGATGAAACCACAAGCACTTCTGTCTTGGCAAGGTTGAGTTTAAGGTGCTCCATCCTTATTATATATAATAATAAATAAGATAATATATAATCAGCAATACATTAAATATAGAAAACTTAAATAAATCAAAATATTTTTGAGTGAGTATGGTAAAAATAAAAAGTGTACTTAATAATCACACTACAAATGTCATAAATTCATGAAAAAAAACAACAATCAACAATGATAGAAAAGCATGTGTGTGGAAATTGATCAGACAGCGGTCTGAAGTGGTCTGACCTGCTCCAGCTGACTGTGGGCTGTATTCCAGTGCAGCTGGGCTGAGAACTGTAAGTGATGATGCTGTTACCATGACAACGGTCGTCAGGAGTAACAACACACACTTTCACTGTTCCTTTAGTTCCACTGGGAGGAATGTGGAACCTTAACGTGTCACTGGAGCGATCAAACACTGGAGATCTGAAGGAAGAGATATACAGTATGATTTATCTGAACCTACACACATTCATATATACACCACTAAACAAACACAGAGTCTCACTCTTTAGGAATGCACTCCAGATCCCCTTGAATACGGATTTTAGTAACAGATTCCAGGTTCCTTCCTCTTAGTAAAACATTGTTTCTGCCATGGAAAGAAATCTTGTTCGGCTCCAGAGACAGAATCTCTGGCTTCTACAAAACACCAAAGGGTGCACTCAGTTACAAAACAATAACAAAAACTGAATATAAACAAAATAACAGAAGTTAAAATTAATTTAATAACTTACTATATAAAAAGTTATAATTGATTATATAATTTATAAATATATTGTTAATTTGAATAAATAAAATATTATATATAATTTTTAAAGAATAATAATTGTGACAAATAGTTTCTCAAATGAGGAAACAAAAACCTCAGACTCTTCTAAAGTCATATTCATTTGAAATAGGAACATACTGAAAAAACAACGTCCCTATCCTGTGACATTGGGCACATAATCAGTGTGACACTTACATTGTAGACCATCTCAGAGAGAAGATATTTACATTCATCCTAAAGAGTAAAGAAAGAGCAGCTCATGTCATTCCTGAGTTCATTCAGTCAACACAATGACAGTTCAGCTATCAACACTGAATTAATCTAAGTTTATTAAGGTTTTTCCCAAATACAGATATACTGAAGAACTAGAATGTAGGTTACACATTGTCTCACCTGTGTGTGTAACTGCAGCCCACTTCCATGTGTCCAATCACAACGCTTGGAGGAAGAGGACCAGTGACACCCAGATGAGACACACTGCACACACCTGCATTTAATTAAAGCTACACCGTGACTTCATCCCACACCTGAAATGTGTTCAACCACTTCACAGCATTTTTTAAAATTAATAATTTCTTTTAAAACTCTTTTAGGCTCTGCATTTCTTACTGTGTATAAGAAGCATTCAGTGAATTATCTTTGATATTCAGGCAGTTTTTCAGCATCAGCATCTCTGTGATCTTCTGATCCTCAACAGTCACTTCAGCTGAAATGGGTAAACCTGAATAGATTACCAAAAAGTAACCAGAATAAAAATGTTATTACATGGCTTTCTGTATACAGTTAGTCATTACTATAAAATAAACTCAGACAGGTTGATCAGGACTACTCTCATTGATACCACATTTCACGAGTTCACGCTTACATATAATTAGCTGAGGTATGGTATGCGTATTTGGCGTGCTGTCCGAGGAAGGGCTCCGAGCTCGGGAATGGCCCCGTCTATTTATAAAGTGAGCTCGAAGTGAGGAGATGGGGTGGAGGAGGGATGCTGATTAACTGTCAATGGATAGAGGTAAGTAAGCAATATTTATACTGTGAGATCGATTACTAGATTGTGGTCCACCTGTGTTGATTAGGCTAAGTATCTGACGCGCTCCTCCCGAATCTTGTTACAAGAACTTCATTTATGCATTTAGCAGACATTTTTTAGAAGATACTTAAAAAGTTGAAACTCTATCATAAAATGTATTGGTTTCAGACGTGTCATGAGGTTTACTACCATGGTTATGGTTGCTGAGAGAGTGAAAGGAAATAACAGTTGTGTAGATGTGCTCTGTGGTCACAGAATTTATAAATAATTTCTTCCCTACAACATACAGACACACACACACACACACACACACACACACACACACGTATGCACACACACACACACACACACAAATATTACTGAATCAAAGCTAGAAGTCCCTGTGTGTAAGTGAGAAATCAACTGCAAAAATATTATTGATACATTTCAGTTGTGAATTACTGTTTGCATGAGTGTGATTAGGATGTGTTATTTCATGTTGTTATCATATGTATTGCTCATTTCTGAGTGCTCTGTTGGGTATTTACTCTTTCTTCCTGCTATTTCGCAACTGCCTTTTATCCACATTATTTTTAATGTAAGAGCAGAAGAGTTGTAAAGTCCCCTAATATTTGACTTTCAGAATTTGGGCTTGTTAGTGGTTTGCTCACATAGAAGAAAATAAATGACTGCTTTATTGTTTGATGATGTTTCTCTGTCTATTAAACTGCTCTGTCTGCTTTAATGAGTGCTGTGGTGTCAGAGTTGTGTAAGACTGCTCTTTTTAATTTGACCCTTGAATAACGTGCTGGGAATGTAGGACGACATTTTGAATAGTCTAGGAACAGGATGAAGAAATCAAAATGACAAATGTTTTTGGCAGAACATAATAGAAAACTGGAACAAAATCCCTTAAAGACAGTGCACTATTCAGACTGCATGATGTACAGCCGTTTTTAACACACTGCAGTTAAAATTATACTCAAGCACTTGTGCTGTAGTATTTACACTTCAAAATAAGTGTACTTTAAAGCACAGCAAAATAATATTTAAATAATTTTAAAAGCACTTTAAAGTGAAACTTAATGTGACATGAAACACTTTTATTTAAGTTTAAAACAAGTTTATTTAAAGCAACTTTCATTTTTTACCTTGAAATATCTGTCTCAAAATCATTCTTTTGGTACACTGACCACCCCAAACATCTGTTCTGGGAGTTGGTAAGTTTTGTGAGTAGGTAAGAAAATTCAGTAAAAAGAGCAGATTGCTTTACGGCAGCAAAAAATAAATTAATTAAAAAAGGAAAATAAATAATTAATTAATTAATTAAATGCACATATACAGCTATCCCATGTAATTACTAAAGTGGTTTATTTATTAACTGTAGGATGTTAAAAAAAAAAAAAAAAAAAACATTCAGTTGCTTTAAGTGTGTTAAGTCATGAAAGTGAACATTAAATTGCCAGAGAACTGACAGAGAACCAACCTCCAGTGTATAGAATCTGGTCAGAAAAACTACAGGAGCAGTTTGGGAAAACTGCAGGTGGATCAGACTCGTCACACAAGTTCATGGTTCCTGTGTTGAAGGTACATGAGAAGGCAGGATTTCCTGTGCTCTCCAGACTCAAAGATAGATGTAGAGTAATCTGTGTAGGAGTGAGCATTGATTGGTCAGTAGAAATTGCTTATATGTTTTCAATGCAATGAAAAATGGTTTTACTTGAAGCTAATATAATAATACCTTATTGGAAGATTTCTCTGCCCAAACCTGAAAAGAAACTAGCTTTTTCTGAAGGGAATCTTTTGGGATGGACACCCATGAAGATTTCAAACATTCCTCTTGGGTGGAGCATCTACACAAACAGAAATATATAATATTGAGCTGTTATGCCAGGTTGGATATATATATATATATATATATATATATATATATATATATATATATATATATATATATATTTACCAAGCTGACATATTAATTTTTTTTTTTTTTACGTGCAAAAGATACCAATCTGACCTGTGTGTGTTCACACACCAGCCACAGAGAGGATCCAGAGCAGCTCTGCAGTCTTTCAGAGTGATGTATTTAGCACACGAAACCACAGACACTCTTCTTAACTGCATCAAAAAACATGAGCAGAAAGAAAAAATAAACACTACTGCATTCACTTTTCAATATAAGAAAACAATAAATCATCTTTTCTCTAAACTCTACACGCAAAACCACAAAATGCACACAACAAGCAAAACTTAACGCATCTCTTGCTAAAGCAAATACTTCTTTCAAAACTATTTTAACTCTTATAAAATTGTGTTTTTTTGCACTATAACTACACACAAACAAACATCAAACCATTAGCCATATACACAACAAACTAAAAACGGATATGATAAATGAAAATCACTAATATCTTGTATCTTTTGCTTGTGCAGTGGAGCACAGGAGTTTATCAATTTGAACTTGTCTCTATTTTATAAATCATTACATTCTCTCAGAAAAGAAGGTACAAAAGCTGTCACTTTTCAGTAAGTACATATTTGCACCTAAAATGTCCTTATTTTTAACTTAAAGTTACATATTAGTAGATAAAAGGTATTAAATGTATACCTTTTGAAAAGGTGCCACTGTGACAGCTTTTGTACCTTTTTTTCTGACAGTGTAGAAATAAAGGGGACTTAACTTGTATGAATATTGAGTATATATTTACAAAGAGCTGTAAACAGAAATGCTAGGGTGAAAAATTGAGTGAAAACACTGAGTTTTGAGGACTTGATCTGAAGATTCAGTATATGAATGAATAGTTTCACTGAGTGTGCCTCAAGTACAATTATTAGTGAGTAAGCAATTTCATTTTCATTTTCAATGTTGACACTTTTTATTAAATGTACAGTTTTAATCCTCACCTGTCTCTTAAGAGCGATGTAAATATGTTTGAAATCTACTGGATCAAAGTGCATTCTAGGAAACACTTTTCGTTCATCATCAGATTTAAACAGCACTGTTGGACAGCCTGGAGTGAGTTTCTCATCCAACACAAGCTACAAATACAAACAGCATCATTATCCGAAGTTCAGCCAAATCATTATGACTGTGGTGCTTTATTCATGAAATTTTGTTCATGAAAATGTTCATTGCTGGGATATAAAATACACATTATTAACATATTCCACAAAAATGAAAGATAAGTCAGTGAATACATGTTTTTTTTTTTTTTTTTTTTTGCTATTTCAGACACTTTCAGACACTGCATTTTACAATACTTCACGATGCATATTTCTTATAATTGTAATAAAATTTATAATATTAAAAGTTAGGAGGCAAAGAAAATCTAACAATTCTGACAAAGATGCAAAAAAAGTAATGCTTCAATATTTCTATATTCGTATTTAAATTAGTGGGTAATACTTTACAATAAGGTTTGTTTGTTAAATAGTTAACTATATTAGATAACATGAACTAAGCATGAACAATACTTCTATAGAATTTATTAATCTTATTTAGTCTTAATTTTAACATTTACTACTACATTATTAAAATCAGAAGTTGTATTTGTTAACATTAGTTAATGCACTGTGAGCTAACATGAACAATGAATAACTGTTTCCATTAACTAGCATTAACAAAGATTATAACTACTGTAACTAATATATTGTTCATTTTTAGTTCATGTTAGTTAATGCATTATGATGTTAACAAATGACAATGTATTGTAAAGTGTTACCACTTAATTTATTCATATTTTCCACGTAAATGTCCAATTCAATGATGCAAATTTCTCTGTCACAAATTTTGTTTACATTGATTTTTATAGCAACTAAATAAATGTTTATACATGGTTATACATGGGTAGTTGTGAAATACAAAGCACTATTTACCCTATAATTATTTATACTATAATAAAGGGCCCACAAACCCAGCATACAATGCAACCTACTTAGTGTTTTCCAAATATACTGAGCATAGCATCTAAGAAACTATTGAAAAATAAAATATAAAGGAGACCTTTATGAATTGACCATCACTGGTTCCTATGAACAGCACAATCCAGGATCCACTTCTAACTGCTGCCACTGCTGACATTGAGCTGTACTTGAACACCACAGAGAGCGGCTGAAGTTCAGTATCACTCTGAAACACAAACAACAAAATTAATTTATATGACTTTAGTGAACAGTACAATTACCTTTATCATGCATCACTCTATTACAATTGTTATTCAAGTCTCAGTAAGGTGAAATGCTGTTCTCATTTAAAAACGTGTATGAATGCAGTTTCCAACCTCAGAACCACATGGATTTTCACCATTAGGACAGAAGCCCTTCACTCGTCCTTTAACATGACTGATGTCGTACAGAGCCAGCGCGCTGTTCTCCGGATCCTGCTGATTCTGTGCACTGAACACACCTGCCCAAATAACTCTGTTCACTGAGGGAATAACGGTGCTGGCGACGAGCACTGGACGAGCTTTATCACTGCAGCATTGTATCCTTGAAGCCTGTAGGGATTTGATGATGTCTCCCTTTTTTCCTTTAGAGCTGTTCATCCACAGGACGAGCACTTTCCTCTCGGAGTCAGTCTTTGTGTTGAGAAATAAGTAAGATTCTGAGGGTGAAACTCTCTGGAATCCATCAACAAACTCCACATCTCTCACAGTGCTCTCAATGATGGCATTTACTCCTTCTGCCATTCTTGAGAAAATCCCACCTGGTTGAGAGTCTAAAGTGTTCCACAAGGTAACAACAGAATAATTGGTATCTTGAAGTTTTGCATCGTCGTCTTTATTCCCAACCAAAAGGTACCTACTGCTACTTGTACCGATTATGAAGGCAACAGATTTCTCATCTTGTCGAGGTCCTATCAGTATATCACTTTCATAGTAAATACTGTTTGTAATGTCATTTATATCAAGAACCTCACAATATCCTTCTTTAAATGTCCCACACGTTATCAATGTGCTGTTTTCATCAAAAGGCACCAGAATGTTGACTCTGTTGTGTTCAGTGGCTTTAGTGATGTCTTTCCTCTTCTCCTCATAAAGATTGAGACTCATCTGATGTAGTCGATGATCAGTAAGAACAAATAACTTACTGTTACCAACTACAAAGTCCTTGATATCTCCATCGAAGTCATGCACATCACCGCAATTGCAATATTTCAAAAGTAAAAGTATTCCAAGTAATCTTCTCATCTTATCTGATGAGCAGCTGAGGTTTAGAGATCTTGTCACAGTGAGATCAACTTCTCTCAGACGCGCGCACTTGTGAAGTCGACCAAAGTGAAAACCGCGACTCGCAGATGACTTCCGCGCAACACACCAACAAATCTATAGATAGATAGATAGACCTAAAATGAGGTCTATCTATCTATCTATCTATCTATCTATCTATCTATCTATCTATCTATCTATCTATCTATCTATCTATCTATCTATCTATCTATCTATCTATCTATCTATCTATCTATCTATCTATCTATCTTTTTTTGGGGGGGGGGGTATTCGTACTGTATCAAACTTTTTTTTTTAAACCAAAGCAGTGAAGAAGAATGAGTTTTATGGACTTCATGAAATAACATATTTAATCACAGTGTTAGGTCTGTTTTCTATTAAATGAATAACAGCTAAATAATTTAGGTGTACGATGAAAAATAAAATAAAATCAGTATCTTCGACATCAGAATAATTGTATTGCAGTAACAAACCTGTCCTGTTTCTACAGTGTATAATAAATGAGTAGATAGCGCCACCTGCTGTTCAGACACAGATTGACTCTGACAGGAGATGTTTGACAGTCCATCTCTTATTTATACACTATTATATTATAGCCTATATTATAGCCTAATTATGTAAACAGCATTATATCATATTCTTTATGAATTACAGGGAACATAAAATAAAACATATTGTATCAGTTAAAGCTGAAATATACATTTAAAACAACTTATAGAATTATAATTCTTTTTATAGATGTCTCTAGTCTTTGGTATAAAAAAAGATTTTACATTTTTTCTTTTCCCAGAAAGATGTTGAGCATAATTTTTCCTTCATATATGGCCAGGTGTATTGTGTGGACTGAGGCAGAACAGATTCTTTGTATTACTCATCCCGAGAACATAATTCCCAACCGTGATCTGAAATGACAATGAAAGAAGTTTCTTTTCATCTTTATGTAAATCTAACTTAAGTTTACAAAAGATTTATATTAAACTTAACACAGCAGTGTTATCAAGTCGAAATTTACTTAAAAAAAATCCAAGGAATTGAAAATACCCAAAACACATACTCACAGTGAGTGAGTCCACTGTTCGGACGTGTCCTGATTCTCTTTTAATCTTACAGATGATGGCATTGGAATCAATCGTCTCCAAAATACATGGATACTTCTGATCTCCCTGTAGACCCATCACAATCACCTCATTCATACTCAAATTCAACATATCTGCCCTTTTCTGAGAAACAGAGTCCCAAAAGAATAGTTAGTCCCATCAATGCCAGCTCGAATTCTAGGTAAACAGATCTAGCTCTTCTGAAGAAGTTTTTTTTACCTGAATGTTCACCTGTAGATCATTGGCCAGCTGTAATGTGGTGAATTCTGTGAAATCTGGATCAGTGAGTGTGATTTTGAGTGTGTAGTACACTCTTTTGAGTGTGTACACCTTTTCACACTCTTTTGAATTTGTAGAAGAAGTGTAGAGAAGTAGCACGTTGATCTGCCATCTGTTAGTCTTTATGCAGAGAGCTCATATTTTTTTTTGCACAATGATGCATTTAAAAGATAATGGCCAAACAGATGTTTATAAAAGTTCACACTGTTTGTAGCATTCACCTTTCAGCACACTACCTTACACCCATTACTCCGCTCTGCAGCTACCCTGTCTCACCAAATTAGAAAGCCCTTTATCCATGCCCTGATCTTTTGCCATGGTCACTGCTCCAAACCTGCAGTTATCTCTCGATGAATGGAAAAGCACTGTACTTAATAACATCACTCAGCTTGCCTTGGCTACTATGGTTAACTGATATTGATACCAAACATCACTGCCTTGTTTTGACTTCATTTAAACATATTTTTAGCCACAAACACGTGGTTCAGGAAACATGTACATACTTTACCTTCACGGTATCTATACTCATGATAAAATATAAATAAAAACACAACCACAGTTAACAGGCATATTCAAATGGCGGACCACGAGACATAAGGGCAATGGCAACTCCATTTTAACATTTCTAAATAAAATGAGCAGCACTTCAAAACAAAGAAGTGGAACACATGACAAGAGCTCAGGGTCATTTAATGTAATGATCTTTTGGCGTTATAGCCTCTAATATTTTTTTCATCTTGAGCCAAACAGGCTTCATTCAAGCCCTTCCTCTGTGCGCTGCTTCTTAAGTATGTTAAGTCATGAAAGTGCATATTACATTGACTGAGAACTGACAGAGAACAAACCTCTGGTATAATGTAGCTGGTCAGAAAAAACAGAAAAACTACAGGAGCAGTTTGGGAAAACTGCAGGTGGATCAGACCTGTCACACAGGTTCATGGTTCCTGTGTTGAAGATACATGAGAAGGCAGGATTTCCTGTGCTCTCCTGACTCAAGAAGAGAAATAGAGTAATATGTTTAGAAGAGGGCATTGATTGGTCAGCAGCATTTGCTAATATATTTTCAATGCAATGAAAAACGGTTTTATTTGAAGCTAATATAATAATACCTTGTTGGAAGATTTCTCTGCCCAAACCTGAAAAGAAACTAGCTGTTTCTGGAGGGAGTCTTTTGGGATGGACACCCATGAAGATTTCAAACATTCCTCTTGGGTGGAGCATCTAGACAAACAGAAATATATAATATTGAGCTGTTATGCCAGGTTGGATATTCATTTTTTTAACTAATCGAGCATATTAAAATCTCCTTGTTTTTTGTTTTTTTTTAATACGTGCAACAGATATCAATCTGACCTGTGTGTGTTCACACACCAGCCACAGAGAGGATCCAGAGCAGCCCTGCAGTCTTTCAGAGTGATTTATTTAGCACACGAAACCACAGACACTCTTCTTAATTGCATCAAAAAACATGAGCAGAAAGGAATAAAAAAAAAAACACTACTGCACTCACTTTTCAATATAAGAAAATAATAAATCATCTTTTCTCTAAACTTTACATGCAAAACCACAAAATGCACACAACAAGCAAAACATAACTCCAACTGTAATAGTCTGGTAAAAAAGGCTCATCAAAGGCTGTCTTTTTCTGATGAGGCTTAAAAAGGCTGGCTTGGGAACTACAGTTCTCACATCTTTTTATAGGTGTGTGGTGGAGAGCATCCTAAGATCTTGTATAACAGTGTGGTATGGAAACTGCTCTGTAACAGAGAGGAAGGCAATACAGCGTGTGGTTAAGACGGCAGAGAAAGTCATCGGTTGTAGTCTCCCTGCAACTGGAGATATATACATCAACAGATGCAAGACTAGGGCTGCAAGTATCATGAAAGACTTCTCTCACCCTGCCAATAGACTATTTGACACTCTTCCTTCAGACAGGAGGCTGCGCGGCATCAGAGCCAGGACATCAAGGTTAAAAAACAGCTTCTATCCAGAAGCCGTGAGACTTTTTAACATTGACAACTACAGAATTGATAAACTGAACTTGCTGTCCTAAATTAGATTGCACTAACTTTATTACTATGCTGCTAATTTTTAAGGGTTTTTAGTGTGTGGAGAGACTGTACCCATATATTAATATGGGCTTGTATTATTTGTTATTTTATCTATTGTATTTATTGATGTGTAGTTAGTTATTTATTGTGAATGGTTTTAACCGGGCCTCAGTACCTAATTTCGTTCCAGCTCATGTACAATGCTTTGGAATGACAATAAAATCCTTTACCCTTTCCCCTCTATAACACATCTCTTGCAAAAGCAAATACTTCTTTCAAAACTATTTTAACTCTTGTTTTTTTTGCACTGTAACTACACACAGACAAACATCAAACCATTAGCCATATACACAACAAGCTACAGACAGATATGATAAATGTAAATCACTACTATCTTGTATCTTTTGCTTGTTCAGCATGCAGTGAAGCACAGGAGTTTGTCAATTTAATTTGGTCTCTACTGTATAAATCATTACATTCTCTCAGAAAAGAAGGTACAAAAGCTGTCACTTTTCAGTAAGTACATCTTTGCACCTAAAATGTCCATATTTTTTAACTTAAAGTTACATATTAGTAGATAAAAGGTATTAAATGTATACCTTTTGAAAAGGTGCCACTGTGACAGCTTTTATGAGAGTGTAGAAATAAAGGTGACTTGACTTGTGTGAATATTCAATATAAATTTACAAAGAGCTGTAAACAGAAATGCTAGGGTGAAAAATTGAGTGAAAACACTGAGCTTTGAGGACTTGATCTGAAGATTCAGTATATGAATGAATAGTTTCACTGAGTGTGCCTCAAGTACAACTTTTAGTGATTAAGCAATTTCATTTTCAAATTCAATGTTGACACTTTTTATTAAATGTACAGTTTTAATCCTCACCTGTTTCTTCAGAGCTATGTAGATATGATTGAAATCTACTGGATCAAAGTGCATTCTGGGAAACACTGCTCGTTCATCATCAGATTTGAAAAGCACTGTTGGACAGCCTGGAGTGAATTTCTCATCCAACACAAGCTAGAAAAACAAACAGCATCATTATCCGAAGTTCAGCCAAATCATTATGACTGTGGTGCTTTATTCATTAAATTTTATTAATTTTGATATTCATTGCTGGTATATAAAGTACATATTAACAGATTCCACAAAAATGAAGAAGAAGAAAAAAAAGTCAGTGAACAGATGTTTTTAGTTTTTTTTATTTTATTTTTTTGCTATTTGAAATGCTTACTGTGTTTCACAATACTTATTGATGCATATTTCTTAGAATTTTAATAAGGTTTATAATATTAAGAGTTAACATCTAAAAATCTAACAATACTGACAAAGATGCAAAAAAAGTAATCCTTCAATAATTCTATATTCGTGTTTAAATGAATGGGTAAGATTCGTTTGTTAAATAGTTAACTGTATTAGATAACATGAACTAAGCATGAACAATACTTCTACAGCATTTATTAATCTTCTTTGATCTTAATTTCAACATTTACTACTACATTATTAAAATCAAAAGTTGTATTTGTTAACATTAGTTAATGCGCTGTGAACTAACATGAACAATGAATAACGGTTTCCATTAACTAGCATTAACAAAGATTATAACTACTGTAACTAATATATTGTTCATTTTTAGTTCATGTTAGTTAATGCATTATGATGTTAACAAATGACAATGTATTGTAAAGTGTTACCACTTAATTTATTTATATTTTCCACGTAAATGTCCAATTCAATGATGCAAATTTCTCTGTCACAAATTTTACATTGATTTTTATAGCAACTGAATAAATGTTTATACATGGTTATACATGGGTAGTTGTGAAATACAAAGCACTATTTACCCTATAATTATTTATACTATAATAAACTTTTTTGTTCTCTGACATCACATGACATTCTCTTAAAAAGAAACCACATGTTGTGTTTGCAGTAGTTATATAATTTTAATGTTATTATGAAAATTGAGTCCATTTTTCATCATCATGGATAAGGGCCCACAAACCCAGCATACAATGCAACCTACTTAAGCACATCGGACCCGCAATATTTCTGTGTGAAAGCAACCACGTCCCGGGATTGATTACTGCATTGAACCCGGGTCGGGACCTAGTAACATTGCGGGGTTCGACCCGGGACGAGCGCTGTGTGAACAAAACCAGATCTAACCCGGGAACAATTGCAGGAACACTTTACCTGTGTATTTCCCGGAATGGCAGTGTGAAAGGGGCTTTAGTGTTTTCCAAATATTGAGGATATCATCTAAGAAACTATTGAAAAATAAAATATAAAGGAGACCTTTATGAGCTGGCCATCACTGGTTCCTATGAACAGCACAATCCAGGATCCACTTCTAACTGCTGCCACTGCTGACATTGAGCTGTACTTGAACACCACAGAGAGCGGCTGAAGTTCAGTATCACTCTGAAACACAAACAACAAAATTAATTTATATGACTTTAGTGAACAGTACAATTACCTTTATCATGCATCACTCTATTACAATTGTTATTCAAGTCTCAGTAAGGTGAAATGCTGTTCTCATTTAAAAAACGTGTATGAATGCAGTTTCCAGCCTCAGAGCCACATGGATTTTCACCATTATGACAGAAGCCCTTCACTCGTCCTTTAACATGACTGATGTCGTACAGAGCCAGCGCGCTGTTCTCTGGATCCTGCTGATTCTGTGCACTGAACACACCTGCCCAAATAACTCTGTTCACTGAGGGAATAACGGTGCTGGCGACGAGCACTGGACGAGCTTTATCACTGCAGCATCGTATCCTTGAAGCCTGTAGGGATTTGATGATTTCTGTCTTTTTTCCTTTCGAGCAGTTCATCCACAGGACGAGCACTTTCCTCTCGGAGTCAGTCTTTGTGTTCAGAAATAAGTAAGATTCTGAGGGTGAAACTCTCTGGAATCCATCAACAAACTCCACATCTCTCACAGTGCTCTGAATCATGGCATCTGATCCTTCAGCTATTCTTGAGAAAATCCCACCAAATTGAGAGTCTAAAGTGTTCCACAAGATAACAACAGAATACTTGGTATCTTGTTTTGCATCTTTGTCTTTTTTCCCAACCAAAAGGTACCTACTGCTACTTGTACCGATTATGAAGGCAACAGATTTCTCATCCTGTCGAGGTCCTATCAGTAGATTACTTTCATAGTAAATACTGTTTGTAATGTCATTTATATCAAGAACCTCACAATATCTATTGTTAAATGTCCCACACGTTATCAATGTGCTGTTGGCGTCAAAAGGCACCAGAATGTTGACTCTGTTGTGTTCAGAGGCTTTAGTGATGTCTTTCCTGTTTTCTTCATAAAGATTGTGGCTCATCTGATGTATTCGATGGTTTGTAAGAACAAATAACTTACTGTTACCAACTACAAAGTCCTTGATGTCTGAATCAAAGTTCACCATTACACCGCAAATGCAATATTTCAAAAGTAGAAGTGTTCCAAGTAAGTATCCTCTCGTCTTGCATATCTGGTGAGCAGCTGAATTGATAATATCTTGTCACAGCGATCAACTATTCTCAGGTGCATCCACGGGTGAAGTGGATGGATGTGAAAGTAACATGGTTAAAATGAGGGCAGGGGTATAAAAACTACTGACAAAAGTGTGTTGAGTGCTGTGGGTACTGAGTTGAACGTTTACTCAAATCATTTGAAAGTTTACTTGAGTGCAAGAAAAAAAAAATGATGCTTGTTACGTGTTTTGCATTTATCTGCATATTTAAAAGCAAGCCTAAACATTATAAATTAACCAATGAAGATAAAGGTTTGTAAAGCAACAATTAAACACAATAGGCCTATTTTTGTGTTTTATCACAGTTTTTCCAGTGGCCTAAACATACTGTATAGGCTAATGCCCAAATATGTTTTGTTTTACTTGGAAATGTTCTATTAGCGTTCGAATTAAAGGTTCAGTATTTATGCATGTCTATCTTTTGGTTATGATTTGTGGTGAAGAGTGAAGCTTATGCTCTGGTTGTGGTTGTCTATGGCGCACATCAGTGTCCTTTGGAGGATGGGCCAATGGCTGAACATGAACAGTGTAAACTTTGTAGAGGAAGTTGCAGTTTAAAAATCTATTAATTAAAAAAAAAGAGTTAGTTAAACATTAAAATGTGTATCTAACAGAACAAATGTCATGCTACAAATGCAAATAACTTGTCACTGAGCAAATCTGAGTTCTTTGAATGATGCATTAAGTAACATCATTTTACACTCAGCATCTAACCACTCACAAGATGTAGTAAGATACTCTGCAGATTTTAAATAAACAATGTCAAGATATGACACAGTCCATTATATTGTAAATTAAGTAGATTTAATATGGTGTTCATTGTGTGTTATAAATAATCATACTCTTAAACTTAATTAAGTTATAAGTTATAGATAATTAATTATTATGATGTATCATAATTGTTGTTGATAACAATAGTTGATAACATATTATAAGGTTTTTTATAATGTGTTATGCATTCATCGCAATGTCCTAAGTATACCCTTATAATGTATTATAAACACGGGCTTCATAGAGTTATCTTAGTCTCCACAAATAAATAAATGTCTACTCATCACCTTAACTTTAACTGTGTTTGTAGACAGCACCGTTAGCTAGACCGATACACACAACACAGACCGGAGGTTAACTTAGGGCCCAATGAAACCGTTTTCACGATTTTCATACTAAATACTGTTTCATAGAAAATACTGTTTTTACTGTGTTTTGTATTGAAAATGTGTGTATGTTTTGGTGGATGTTAATGTGCTTGTTCATTTAAGTACAGACCAGACTCTTTCCTATAGATATCGTACTTTTGGTATGTTTATTTTTTAGTAAACTGTATACAAGAATAAGACTATTTTCGTCCCCCTTCAGTAACAAATTCCCCATTAAATATCAAATTTGATAATCAATGACTTAAAAAGACTTATTAAACATTTTGAACAGTGCACATTTCTTCATGCCATAAAATGGCTTGAATATAACTCATACATACATATAACGCATACATCATTTAGTAAATGTGGATTCACGAATATACAAATGAGACTAGTCCCTGCCTCCACTCAATCACAGACATATAGATTAAAACCAGAAACTGATTCGAAAACAAAAGAGAACAGGGTCACCTAAAACTTGATGTATCAGAATAGTAAAGCATTTTATGCATCACTCCACAACATCAGACTCATGACAGTTATTTATATCATATCATTTATTTGTTTTCTCCTCTGGGTGTTTCTATTGCTCCTTCATACTTGACCAGATGGGTTCTATGGACTGATGCAGAAGTAGTTTGTACTTTCTCCCATCCCGAGAACAAAAGTATCCCCAATGCCAATCTAGAAAGACAAAAAAAACTCAGTCCTGTTCATTGGGTTATGTTCTATAACTCATAAAGTTGACAAGATTTAACATTTAGCAGCAATTATCAAGTCAATAGACTTCTCCTTCCCATAATCTATTGAGATTTAACATCATAGTTACCACGTGGAAGAAAATAAAACATACTTACAGTGAGTGAGTCCACTTCTGGGATGGCTCCTGGTTTTCCTTTAATTGTACAGATAATGGCATTAGACTCAACCCTCTCCAAAACACACGGATACTTCTGATCTCCCTGTAGACCAGTCACAGTCATCTCACTCATACTCAAATTCAACATGTCTGCCTTTTTCTGAGAAACATAGAAAACAATTAGTGCAATCTCTGTACAGCTGCCAAATCTAATTATTTCATTAATTTCTACATCTTTTATTAAATAGTATGAAAGAGGCAGAACTGCAATGGTTTATTCAGCCAATTTAGTCACTCTTTACCTGAATGTTCACCTGTAGATCGTTGGCCACTGGAAAGGTAGTAAATCGAATGAACTTTGGGTCAGGCTGGTAGAACAAATAATCCACACAGTCCACAGTGGAGTTCCCAACATTCAGCAACAAGCTAAACCGACCACTGCCATCATAGCGGTGGGAGAGAAACCACATATCCTGAGATAGAAAGACAATGAAAATATGATTCTTATACATGTGACATTTAAAGATGCTTGTAAGTACTTACAAATATAAATATATATATAAAAATTCTTAGTTTACATTTTTTTTTTACATTTGTTTTAACAGTTTGGAGGTCAGTATGTGATGGACATTTGTATCAGTATCAGATAAAGTGCTGTGAGCAACTGCAGAAGTAATGACACATCTTACCCCTGAGCTTGTGTTGTATTGTGTTTCCAGCACTTCATTAAAGCGATGGACAGTAACTGATTCCACTAATTCCAGATTGCTCCCCTGAACATGAATCTTCCTTCCACCACTGAATGCCATTAATACATGATATAAAAATACATATCTATTAATATTTAAATCCCCCATTTATTTTAGCATATGTGGCTTTTGCATGCACACATGCAGACTCACAATACAACACATTTCAGCAAACAATGGAAGTGAAACCCACCAAAAATATTAAGAAAGTCCTGGCTGTCAGAAAACAGTTTAAGCAAGAATAGTCTTAAAACAATCTGAGTTAATAAACTGCAGATCTTAGAAATATGACAAATGATGCAGGAAATGACCTAATTGCAAGCATTAGGTGTTGCATATATTTTTAAAATCCACTATAAATGTATCTTATCAGATCATTACTTTTCAAACATTATTTTTCCACATTAACAGCATTCTTGCTAATTGAATTAACAAAATTTTCTGTATGACACTGGATTCATTAATTATAATGTGCAGTGCTGATGGGATGTGGTCTGACCTGCTCCAGCTGACTGTGGGCTGTATTCCAGTGCAGCTGGGCTGAGATTTGTAAGTGATGATGCTGTTACCATGACAACGGTCGTCAGGAGTAACAACACACACTTTCACTGTTCCTTTAGTTCCACTGGGAGGAATGTGGAACCTTAACGTGTCACTGGAGCGATCAAACACTGGAGATCTGAAGGAAGAGATATACAGTATGATTTATCTGAATCTACACACATTCATATATACACCACTAAACAAACACAGAGTCTCACTCTTTAGGAATGCACTCCAGATCCCCTTGAATACGGATTTTAGTAACAGATTCCAGGTTCCTTCCTCTTAGTAAAACATTGTTTCTGCCATGGAAAGAAACCTTGTTCGGCTCCAGAGACTCTATCTCTGGCTTCTACAAAACACCAAAGGTTTGGAAAATAACGGATGTTAAGCAATATAAGCTGATTTTTACTCAAGCGTGAAATACAGTTCTCTGTCTCTTATAAAGTCATGTTAATTTGAAATAGGAACATACTGTAAAAAACAATATCCTTATCCTTTGACATTGGGCACATAATCAGTCTGACACTTACATTGTAGACCATCTCAGATAGAAGATATTTACATTCGTCCTAAAGAGTAAAGAAAGAGCAGCTCATGTCATTCCTGAGTTAATTCAGTCAACACAATGATAGTTCAGCTCTCAACACTGAATTAATATAAGTTTATTAAGGTTTTTTTTCCCAATACAGATATACTGAAGCACTAGAATGTAAGTTACACATTGTCTCACCTGTGTGTGTAACTGCAGCCCACTTCCATGTGTCCAATCACAACGCTTGGAGGAAGAGGACCAGTAACACCCAGATGAGACACACTGCACACACCTGCATTTAAATAATGTTATTTATCATTTCATAATAGGAGTTCAGTCTTTCAAAACTCTTATAGACTGCATTTTCTCACTGTGTATAAGAAGCATTTGGTGAATTTTCTGTGATACTGGAGCAGTTTGTCAGCGTCAGTGTCTCTGTAATTTTCTGATCCTCAATAGTAACTGTAGCAGAGACTCTTAAACCTGAAAAGATAATCAAAGATGTTTATGATCATAAATAATCATATAGAGCATAAAATATACACTGGTGGAGAACCAACCTCCAGTGTATAGTAGCTGGTCAGAAAAACTACAGGAGCAGTTTGGGAAAACTGCAGGTGGATCAGACCCGTCACACAGGTTCATGGTTCCTGTGTTGAAGGTACATGAGAAGGCAGGATTTCCTGTGCTCTCCAGACTCAATGAAAGGTGTAGAGTAATCTGTGTAGAAGAGGGCAATGGCTGATAAAAAGCAGTCTTCTAAATATTAACTTAATTATAATAAGTCAATCATTGTAGACGTCTACCTTTCTAGAAGAATTCTCTGCCATCTGAAAAGAAAACAGCCGTGTCTGGAGAGAGTTTTTTGGGATGTACACCCATGAAGTATTTGAACATTCATCTCGAGTAGAACATCTAGATAAAGAGAGCATCAACCAGTATATCACTACAGAACTATTACAAACTGCTCATCTTGTCTACAGTATTTTCTGTAGATAAGAAATTATCATGTGCTACCACAATTCTGCCTTTTTATTTAGTGTAGATGCAGCCTGAAGCAGATTTCATGTGTGAAAAATCACATGTGATAAAGACAGACTGACCTGTGTGTGTTCACACACCAGCCGCAGAGAGGATCCAGAGCAGCTCTGCAGTCTTTCAGACTGATGTATTTAGCACACTGAACCACAGACACTCTTCTTAACTACATCAGAGCAGAAAGAGAGAAGTATGATGATTCGATCTAACACACAGTAAAGTGTCTGAATACTGCCTGAAATATTAACTTCTGCATAGTTTAATTCAGAGATTTGTAACCACAGGGAATGAGAGAGTTGCTTTTTTTCACACATTAAAACATGCTCTTGGATCAGCTTCTTGGTCAAAAGTAAAAAAACTATTCCTTTTTATATTGTTCTTGAAAAGCAGTATAACTTTTTACTTATTAATTTTAGAAAGGTTTAAGTAATTCTTATGTAATTAAAATGTTACATACAGGAACTATTGATTAATTAATATTTTACAAGTTTTTTATCCATTAATCCCTGCATGTATATACATATATATATATATATATATATGCAGGTGCTGGTCATATAATTAGAATATTATCAAGAAGTTGATTTATTTCACTAATTCTATTCAAAAAGTGAAACTTGTTTATTATATTCATGCATTACACACAGACGGATATATTTCAAACGTTTATTTCTTTTAATTTTGATGATTATTAGTGCCAACTAAGGAAAATCCCAAATTCAGTATCTCAGAAAATTTGAGTATAAATTAAGACCAATAAAAAGAAAGGATTTTTAGAATTCTTGGCCAACTAAAAAATATGAAAATGAAAAGTAAGAGCATGTACAGCACTCAATACTTAGTTGGGGCTCCTTTTGCCTGAATTACTGCAGCAATGTGGCATGGCATGGAGTCGATCAATCTGTGGCACTGCTCAGGTGTTATGAGAACCCAGGTTGCTCTGATAGTGGGCTTCAGCTCTTCTGCATTCTCAGGTCTGGCATATCGCATCTTCCTTTTCTCAATACCTCATAGATTTTCTATGTAGTTAAGGTCAGGCGAGTTTGCTTGCCAATTAAGAACAGGGATACCATGGTCCTTAAACCAGGTACTGGTAGCTTTGGCACTGTGTGCAGGTGCCAAGTCCGTTTGGAAATTGTAATCTGCATCTCTTTAAAGTTGGTCAGCAGCAGAAAGCATGAAGTGCTCTAAAACTTCCTGGTATACGGATGTGTTGATCTTGGACCTCAGAAAACACAGTGGACCAACACCAGCAGATGACATGGCACCGCAAACCATCACTGACTGTGGAAACTTTACACTGGGCCTGAAGTAACGTGGATTGTGTGCCTCTCCTCTCTTTCTCCAGACTCTGGGACCCTGATATCCCAAGGAAATGGAAAATCTATTTTCATCAGAGAAAATAACTGTGGACCACTCAGCAGCAGTCAAGTCCTTTCTGAAGCCAGACGCTTCAGACGCTGTCTGTTGTTCGAGAGTGGTTTGACACAAGGAATGCGACAGCTGAAACCCATGTCTTGCATATGTCTGTGCGAAGTGGTTCTTGAAGCACTGACTCCAGATGCAGTTCACTCTTTGTGAATCTCCCCCACATTTTTAAATGGGTTTTGTTTCACAATTCTCTCCAGGGTGCGATTATCTCTATTGCTTGTACACTTTTTTCTACCACATCTTTTACTTCTCTTCGCCTCTCAATTAATGTGCTTGGACACAGAGCTCTGTGAACAGCCAGCCTCTTTTGCAATGACCTTTTGTATCTTGCCTTCCTTGTGCAAGGTATCAATAGTCATATTTTGGACTACTGTCAAGTCAGCAGTCTTCCACATGATTGTGTAGCCTACAGAACTAGACTGAGAGACCATTTAAAGGCTTTAGATGTGTTTTGAGTTAATTAGCTGATTAGAGTGTGGCACCAGGTGTTTTCAATATTGAACCTTTTCACAATATTCTAATTTTCTGAGATACTGAATTTGGGATTTTACTTAGTTTTCAGTTATAAACATCAAAATAAAAAAAAAATAAACATTTGAAATATATCAGTCTGTGTGTAATAAATGAAAATAATATACAAGTTTCACTTTTTGAATGGAATTAGTGAAATAAACTTTTTTGATGATATTCTAATTATATGACCAGCACCTGTATATATATACTATTGACAGTAGCGTACCGTGAGGTTTCACTATGAGCATTCACGGGCACGGCACTCTAAAATGACCCGCCCACAGCAGCAGAACTGTACAAATGCTGGACATCCACGCACCATGTACACCTACAAAACAATGTTGTGACGAGTGGGGTGGGGTCGAGAGACGTGGGAACAGGAGCGAGGCCGGTGGAGTGATTGGAGATGAGCGACACCTGCTCGACCCACCGGTCTCGAGTACCACGGTGGAGATGGAGGGATATAAAACCGGAGCGACGACAGTGACAGAGGAGAGAGGACCAGGCCTGGGTTTTAGTTGTGTTTGGTTTTTATTTGTGCGTGTCAGTCGTCCGTGAGGGGCTCACGCTCTGTTTTGTTTTTATTTTATTATTAAAGTTTGAATTGATTGTCTGCTGGTTCCTGCCTCCTTCTTCCCATGGAGTTTTAATTCCTTACAAATGTGTATGATACAATATTCATCAGATAATAAAGCACTCACTTGTCTGCACTGTTGGGAACAGTCTATAATACTCTATAATAAAAGTAACTCGTTACCAGGGAAAGCAACTATTTGTGTTACTGTTTAAAAAAAGGTGCTATATGTCATATAATTTGTATTTTTTTAGCAGTTTTAACAAGTCAGTTGAAATGAATAGAACAGACAGGTGTTCGTACATAACTTTCTATATTTATTGCACGTCAACAGACAGGAAGAGTTTTATCCTGCACTTCAAGTATTATCTTTGTAAGAAAAGTGTTTTTGGCCACTAACTTTGTAAATGTGTCGTTGTGAGATGCTTCATTAAATTAGATTGCTTACAACGGATCTCGACAAAGTCTTTGCTCCTGGACATAATGTACACATTACATGCACATTCTTGCCTTTGACCACAATAGCCGCATTTCCACTGTCGGGCCAGTGCGGGCCAGTGCGAGCCAGGGCTTAAAGCGGGCCGGGCGGGGCTCATAGTCCCGGGCCAGTAGCACGAGGCCAGAATAGCACAGGATTTCTAAAGTGGAGCCTGAAGCACCGCTGCACGTCACTAAAACACGCCCTTTACACACCTCTCAGAACAACGTCATGCAACCTCATCATTTCACCATCAAAGAGAAATTATCAGAAAACTAAGAAATAAGTCACTGGAACATGCGCGGTCACACAGGAACATGATAAAAGCGGCCGTTTGTTTGCATGCTTTGTTATATATTCAAATTCAAAAGCATCGATGTTTTAACTATAAAATTTATTTAAATTATCAGGACTCAAAATTAATCACACATAAATACACTTATTTCTATTTTATTTATTTATTTTTAACGCTTATGAAAATAGCCTGCTTATTGAGTCTGTTTCTGTTTATTAGCCACTGATCTATATATATATAACTATAGTCCTCACTATATTATAGATCAGTGTTATTAGCCACAGCCGTCATATTTAGAATGAATGGTAATATCTCTATTTTCATAAAAGCTCCCGACCAAAAAATATTATTAGGCTATATTCTTTTATGATAGGCAACGTGAGATAAACTCTCGAGACGAGGCTTGTGACAGATAATATAAGTTACTTAATAAATACACGATTGTGATAGAGAATAAGAAGCTGATGATTTCTTCAAGCGGTCATATTTTACCATGTTTACTGTGGTAATATGTTTAGCGTGCATATCTTTTTCATCGCTTATAAATATTTCTGCCTTGTATGGTGATTATAATCCACATTGGATCGTAAGTTATGACTATAACTATGGATCTATGAGACTGAATGATGACCGTCAACACGGTCTTACCTTGAATGACGCCATTCTGCCAGCTCTCCTCGAGACCTAATGTAAACAATGTCAGGTGACTGACCCCTAGTGGTTGGTTCCCTATAAAACATCAGGATGAACCGAACACTTCCTCTTGCCTGGAACGCCTCAGTTCATCCCGAGTGACAAGAAATGGTGACGGTCATTCGGTCTCATAGATCCATAGTTATAGTCATAACTTACGATCTATTTCGACCCCACTCAGACCGTCACCACGGTCTTACCTTGGATGACTAGTGCCATCAAGGTCACGAGGGAATGTAAGCCTCTCCTTCTTTACATCCCTGCTTAGCGGCCGAGAGCAGAATTGTGGACCCAAGCGTAACTGGGTCCACCACATTGACCCTGTAATACCGGGCAAAGGTACAAGGTGAGCTCCATGATGCCGCTGCACATATGTCCATTAGTGCCACCCCCTTCAGTGCTGTCCAGGATGTGGCCAGACTCCTGGTAGAATGAGCTACCAGGTTCCCTGGGACTGGTAAGCTCTGACTGGAGTATGTGTGTGCAATAGTGTCTACTATCCAATGTGATAGGCGCTGTTTCGAGGCTGGTTTTCCGATACTTTTCTTATCGAAACACAAAAACAACTGAGTGTGTAAATTTTGTAATGACTGTGTCCGCTCAATGTATGTGCGAAGTGCTCGAACTGGACAGAAGGACTGAACAATACTGTGGAAATGGGAAATAGCCGCCACATAAACTCGTACTGGGTTGACTTTTTTTCCTGAGTCTAAAAGTGACTGAAGAAAGCATAAAATGGAATCGAGACCACAATTCATGGGGTCTAAGTTTTTGTCCTGACACCAGTTAGAGAACACACGCCACTTACTCGAGTAGTAATCCCAAGTGGAAGCCGCTTTAGCATTGTTTATGGTTTTCCTTACTTACTAGGAGAAGTGGGAACCAATGTCTCTTTGGCCATTTTGGGGCGATCAGTAAGATCTTGCAACATCCCAGATCCACCCTTTTGAGCACAGGAGGAATCAATGGTAGGGGAGGAAAAGCGTATAATAAACCTCCCGGCCACTCGTGAGACAGTGCATCCAGTCCCAAAGGCCCTCCTTGGCCACTCAGAGAGAGCCACATCTTGCAAGGGGTTGTCTCGGCTGATGCAAACAGGTCGGTCTGGGCTCTCCCAAACCGGGTCCAAATGAGATGCACCACCACCGGGTGTAATCGCCATTCCCCCGGGAAAGGTCCAGTTCGGGAGAGGAGATCGGCTGCCCGGTTCACTTTTCCGGGTATGTAAATTGCCCTGAGAGAGGCGAGTCTCGGGTGAGCCCAAAACAGAAGTCTCCTGGTTTCCTGGAGGCAGCGCAATGACCTGGTGCCTCCTTGGTGATTGATGTAATAAACTGCCAACATATTGTCGGTTCTAACAAGGACATGCCTGTCCTGTAGGAACGGAATCAAGTGTCTCAAAGACAGATAGATTGCTCTCAGCTCCAGCACATTGAAGTGTTCTATAGTCAATGGGAACATCCATGAGCCTCTGACTGATCTTCCTTGCCAGACAGCCCCCCAACCTTTCAGAGAAGCATCGGTTGTCACCACCATTCTCCTCGCTGGTATATTCCCCAGAGGAACACCTTGACCCAACCTGCTGCTGCTTATCCATGGACGCAGAGCCTGAACACATTTCTGTGTGACTTTCAACTTCACTCGCCTGTGTAATTTTGGGTGGAGTTGAAATTTGTTTATCCACCATTGCAACGGTCGTGTTTTAGCAGTCCCAGAGGCACTACCTTTATTGCTGCCGATATCATCCCCAGTAATCTTTGGAACTGTGCCAACTCCATCCGCTTGCCTAAGCGGAAAGATAGTGCCAGGGCAGATAACCTTGCTACCCTCTGTGGGGACAGATATGCTGTCATTGTTAAGGTGTTCAAAACTAACCCTACAAATACGGTTTCTTGCCGTGGTTTGACATTGCTTTTTTTTGAGATTCATGCGGAACCCAAGCTCTTGTACATGGTTGATAACAGCCTCTGTATCTCTTAGAACCTTGTGATGGCTTGGTGCACAGATTAGCCAGTCGTCCAGGTATGGGAGGATCTTTATACCCACTGCCTGAAGAGGGTAAAGAACGGCTGACACCACCCTGGTAAATACACGGGGAGAGAGGGAAAGGCCAAAGGGAAGGACCTCGAATTGATATGCTTGGCCTTGAAAAGCAAAGCGAAGAAACTTCCTGTGATCTGGATGAATGGGCACATGAAAGTATGCATCTTTGAGGTCTAGTGTTGTAAACCACTCGTTTGGCTCTATAACCTCCAAGATTTGGGCGGTGGTCAGCATCTTGAATGGCAACACTTTTATGTATGCATTCAGATGTCTTAGGTCTAAAATGGGTCGGAGACCACCATCTTTTTTGGGCACAAGGAAATAGTTCGAATAAAACCCAGTGTGCTGTTTGCAGGGTTGTAGCTGAGTAATTGCCTTCTTCCCAAGAAGGGTTGTTATTTCTTTGGATAAAATTTCTGCCTGGACTGCGTCTTTGACCACAGTTAAGTTAATCCCTGAAAATGAAGGAGGTCGTTGCCGGAACTGGATTCTGTATCCGCTTTTTATCGTAGCGAGTACCCAACGATCTGAGATTTTCCTCTCCCAGCTGTCCAGGCATAGCTGGGAGCAGATTCCGGCAGCTCTTCCAGGATTGCTACGCAGTTCCCCCATAGGGGCCTGAGCCCCTGGGGTTTCGCTTCTTTTGTGGTGCATCTCTAACTGATGTACGAGACCGAGCCATTTGTGAATGCCGTGGTGCTTGTCTGGCACTTTGGCTGGTATCAAACCTCTGAGAATGGGTATTTTGTCTTCTGTTGAACTCCCATGGTCCTGGCCGACTAAAATGGGGATGATGAGGGGGCTGAAAGCCTCGATATGACTGTCTAGCTGCCTTAACGGGACCAAACGTGCGTTGCACTGATTCTCTTCTCTTCCGCGCTTGCTCAGCTTTATCAAGTGTCGTCTGAGAGTCTGGGTGAAACACACGGCCTGGTGTGACGGGCATGTATGTCAGTTCCTTCCTGATAGTATCAGGTAGGGAAGTCTGTGCTTACCAAATCTGCCTACGAGAAAGGATTGCAGATGACATAAAAGCCCCAATGTTTCTAGTGAGCTGGGCGTGCGTAACCAGGGCTGCATCGACCAAACCCATAATGACCCTATCTTCCGGATTTATAAGTTTCCGTAAAGAAGCCAGAATTATGGCTAAGGCATTACCAGATCGGGCTGCACGTGTGGCTGAGTTGTAGGTTCGACACACTAGGTTATCGGTCTTCTCACACTCTTTCCGGGGACAGCGTGGGTCATCAGTCACCCGGTCTAGACCCAAGGATGCTAAAGATGCCATTTCACACTCCACCGCTGGCATACCGCCCATGCCGGTTTCTGCAGCATATTGTATATTAGCAAAGCGTCTTCAACCAGCATTGAACTGGGGTGCAGCTTTGGGATGATTCCAGGCTTTGCTTAGCATTTGTGAATAGTCCTCAGTAACAGGAATCGAAACAGATGGTTGAGACTGGGAACCCCAGCCCACACACCTTGCACCACTGGTGTCGTTGATGCCTCAGCCTGGGTTTCCAAACCTAAAATTCTTGCAGCATTAAGAATTCTGTTAAAAACGTCAGGTTGGTTACTGTCTCCATCAATAGCAGAAAACCTGGACTCATCTCCTTGATCTTCCTCACTCAGATCCTGATCATTAATACCAAAAAGAGAGTCATGAGCATGAAGAGAAATTGTGTCAGGAATGTTACCTCTTCCGCCCTGATTTGGAGGGATATCATCCTCAGAAACAACAGATGAAACTGCATGTTGTTGTCCACCTAACCCCCTATCGTGGGGTCTAAAATTATCAATTTTCCCAGCCAAATCCCGTAAAGTTGCTAGAATTTGCATCTGGGTGTCAGCTTGAGGTTCTGAAGCCCTTGACCTTATTCCATCAGAGCAGCTAGGTCCATCATGGACTTCAACAGGAGAATGTTCCCTTCTCCGTTTAAGAGAGCGTGCATCAACCACTGATCCTGATGCACCTCTATCATGAGCTGGCCGTTCAAAAAGGCTAGCTCTCTGCACCCTCTCTTGTAGGGAGAACTCAGCTGCGGCCGGGCATGGTTTTCCAATGTACTCCAGTAAATGGAGCCCGGTCAAATTCGATGTGAATATAGAGAAAAAAGTTACTCGCCACATCCGTACGCTTCTTAAGCGTCGGAATACAATCCCTACAAAACAAATTTTAACATGAATCAAATTCGTTAAATTGTAATGTAAATAATACCAACCACTCACCTGAAAATATAGAAGAAAATATAGAAGAAAAAGGAAAAAAATACCGCTATCCTCAGGGGCACCAGGCGTCTGCACTATAGTGACGGATTGAATGGGTACAGATTTCCAAATAACAGTGTATACACGCGGATTTCCTCCAAACCGGTCTCTAGAGAGGCGAGAAAGGCAAAGAGGAAGTGTTCGTTTCATCCGGATGTTTTATAGGGAACCAACCACTAGGGGTCAGTCACCTGACATTGTTTCCATTAGGTCTCGAGGAGAGCTGGCAGAATGGCGTCATTCAAGGTAAGACCGTGGTGACGGTCTGAGTGAGGTCGAAATAGATCAAGTTATTTCAAACACTCGCTGCTGACTGAAAGAGAGTTTTGAGCTTGACTTATTTAAAAAAGTGTTTAATGCTGGGGTTAAAGCTGTTATCTTTCTGAAATGATCCACAGTGCAGACTCAATATTTTTATAAAAGCTCCCGAACAAAAATCATTATTATATTTTGATGATATGCAACGTCGAGCTAAACTCTTGAAACGAGACGAAAGATAAAATGTTACTTAATAAATACACAATTGTGATAGAGAATAAGAAGCTGACGTCTGATTTCTCCAAGCGGTCATATTTACCATGTTTACTATGGTAACGTTAATGTTTAGTGTGCATAATCTTTTACATCACTTATAAATATTTCTGCCTTGTTTAGTGATTATAATCCACATCGGATCAAGTTATTTCAAACACTTGCTGCTAAGAGTGAGTTTTGAGCTCAACTTATTTTAAAACGTCTTTAATGCTGCTGTTAAAGCTGTTGTCTTTCTGAAATGATCCGCACTGACGCTCTCCAGACTCGGAGAAACTCCGCCTTTGTTCATAACTCCTCCTCTAGTCCCAGCTGGCCCGCTTTGGCCCAAGGTTTTCGTCGGGCCAAAAAACCCTGGCCGTTGGCCCGGAGGAAGCCCCGGCGAGGCACGATCAAGCCCCAGAAGTAACAGCGGAAACGCGACTGGCCCTGGCACGCACTAGCACGCCCGGTCTTAGTTCGATAGTGGAAACACGGCTAATGAGTTTTAAGTAGTGCTTATATCTCCACCTTGAAAATGCCAACTTTTCATCGGATTGCTCCTGTCTCGCCATCTCCGCTGCTGCTGCGAATCTCTGTTCAGCTGTTGTGTGTGTTTGTGTTGCGCCGCCGCTGGTGCGTGTGCTGGCATGTGAGTAAAAACACTGGCTCTGATTAGCTACCATGAACTCATGACTCTGCCTTAGGCAATCATAATCGCTTTTCTCGTTATTAACCCACCTCCTCACTAGCTGTGTGAGTCAGGGGTGCATTCGGATTATACAGTTTATTAAATCAATGCATAGTAACGCACCGCATTTAACACATAGACAGTAAAAGAAATGGACACAGCGACCCCATTGGAACTCAATTGAGACGTATTTTAGCACTTCCGTTTCTGACGAGCAGACTCAAACGAAGCTTGACGACGTCAGCAAACTGTCTGACAGATGTAAATCCTCTAGTAGCTGTGCGTGCAAACTACATTCGTTAATCTTGCAGAGACGGTGAGCTTGAGCGGGGAGTTCTTTGGCGTGAGTGAGCAGGAGTAAGTATTCTGATTAATTATTTTGTATAGTATTTTAAAATGTAACGCCAGTATGCCAGATTAAGTTAATTGGCTGCGAGCTTCTCCTCCTGTCTGTACGGTAATGCGACAGAGAGTCGAGTGGTTATGACGCAATCGTTAGCCTATTTTTTACAAAAACTTTTTATACGGGGCCATAATGTAACATAGAAGGTAATGGAGCCCTTTATACATTGTCCTGTATCTTTAGAAATAAATAATGGACAAACAGAGTCTTTAAACGCCTCAGATGTAAAGTTATTCGCTGTCAAAGTGACGCCAAAATGAATGGGAGTCAATGGGAACGCTAACGCAAGTGAAGTTCTGCTAAAAGATGGCAGCACGCAGCCGACTTCAACTTCCGGTCAACTTCCTTGCCGCCTGATTTAACGTCCAGTAACGGCGTTGTAACGATGGAAAAGGTTATTAATTAGATTACTCCATTACTGAAAAAATTATGTCGTTATTCCAAACACTGCTTGTCTGTGTGTCTGTCATTCCATGTTCTTTTATTCGCATTAAAAAAATAAACATGGCCAAATAACTTCGAGCACAAGTTATTTGGCCATTTTTATTTTTTTGTTCTGTTTTTTGTTGCAATTTTTGTAATGGCGCACAGAAAGTTTTTAGCTAATTCAGTTTGAGTAGTTTATCCTTTCTTAGTTATTCCTCTTTTGTCAGCAAAAGTTCGCCTTGAAAAGGGTAGATAGGCAACAATATCTGGTGTAGGCAACAATATCTGGTGTAGGCGCCGGTGACTGCAGGTTGGAAATTCCCAAATAAGCGCTGGGGCGCAGTGTTGCCAAATTGGGCTAATTTTACACAGTTACTATGGGTTGTCTGCTGGTTGAAGCATCCTCAATTACATGATATTTAGCCCCTGGAATGTGAATTTTAGGGGAACCCCGCCAGAAAAACATGTATTTACTCACAATTTTTTACGGGGGACCCCCATAGACAGTATAAAAACATCGACATAGTGTCTGTGATGTCACCCATAGACTCCTGAAGAGCATTTTTGAAGCTCAAAAGTGTGTAGACCAGGCTGTTGCCAACTTGGCAGCACATCACCGCATGACTCTCCCGGACAATCAAAAATGGGCAAAAAGGCAGAGCTGCTTGCAAAAGCCTTGTCCACCTAGCTGGATGGCATTATCATAAGTGGCAATCAACCTGTCAATCAAGTGACCACGCCCTTAATTATGCAGAACTTTAAGGATTAATAAAATTTAAATACACGAGTTATTAAAAAATGAACCCTCCCTCACAGTTGTCATGAAGGGCAAAATTAGCTATATAGAAGAAAAACATTTTCTGAACAAGGCTGCAAACATGATTTTTTCTGCTTTAAAGTTTTAACGTTGGCATTTTAACATGGAGAGTCTATGGGATTGACTCCCTTTTGCAGCCAGCCTCAAGCGACCAGTCGATGAATTACAGTTTTAGTCATTTCCTTGTTGGCTTCATGAGAGAGCAAGAGGTTGCCGCTCAGGGACACCTTGAAACGCGATTGGGTGGGTTTTGACAAAAAAAAAACCAGGCAACCCTGGCTGGGGGAAGCACTGGGCACATCACTGGTCCAAAAGGGCGTGCATCACGTCAAAATTTTATTGGCTGATGATTTTGTCACTACTGCCTTTACAAATCAGATTCAACATCCTTGAACAAAAGGGAAGCGCAATTTTTATTTTTATTTTTTACTTAGGATATTCCAGTTCAATATCAACGAAACTAATCATATAGGCCATTTTGTAGACATATTATATTATATATTATATATATATATATACAAATTATACCTAAATAAAATAATAAAAACATTTTTTACACATTTTTTGTCTTTATAGGGCAAGCAGAGAAGGCAGAGACTATTTGTAGTATTTGTATTTTTTGTTAATTGCATTTTTCTAAACTTCACCTGTTTCTCCAAAGCGATGTAAATATATTTGAAATCTACTGGATCAAAGTGCATTCTGGGAAATACTGCTCGTTCATCATCAGATTTGAACAGCACTGTTGGACAGCCTGGAGTGTATTTCTCATCCAATACAAGCTAGAAAAACAGAAATACAAATCATGAATTATGACATTAGTAATTCAAATGCAGAATAAAAAAACAACTTATAGCTATATGTGCAAATTTAAAATGGTGTGCAGGTATTTAGAAATGAAAACCAACTGAGACTAGTGAAATAAAGGCATGTGTTAGAGAGAGAAGTGAAGGAGACCTTTATGAGTTGGCCATCACTGGTTCCTATGAAAAGCACAATCCAGGATCCACTTCTTACTGCTGCCACTGCTGACATTGAGCTGTACTTGAACACCACAGAGAGCGGCTGAAGTTCAGTATCATTCTGAAACACAAACAACAAAATAAAACTCTGTATGAACAGCACAATTACCTTTATCATGCAACATGTATTCTATTGCAAATGTTATCCATATCTCAATAAGACAAAATAATATCCAACCTCAGAACCACATGGATTTTCATCATAAGAGCAGAAGCCCTTCACTCGTCCTTTAACATGATTGATGTCATACAGAGCCAGCGCGCTGTTCTCCGGATCCTGCTGATTCTGTGCACTGAACACACCTGCCCAAATAACTCTGTTCACTGAGGGAATAACGGTGCTGGCGACGAGCACTGGACGAGCTTTATCACTGCAGCATCGTATCCTTGAAGCCTGTAGAGATCTGATGATTTCTGTCTTTTTTCCTTTAGAGCTGTTCATCCACAGGATGAGCACTTTCCTCTCGGAGTCAGTCTTTGTGTTGAGAAATAAGTAAGATTCTGAGGGTGAAACTCTCTGGAATCCATCAACAAACTGCACATCTCTCACAGTGCTCTGAATCATGGCATCTGATCCTTCTGCCATTCTTGAGAAAATCCCACCTGGTTGAGAGTCTAAAGTGTTCCACAAGATAGCAACAGAATACCTGAAATCTTGAGGTTTTGCATCGTCATCTTTTTTCCCAACCAAAAGGTACCTACTGTTACTTGTACCAGCTATGAAGGCAACAGATTTCTCATCCTGTCGAGGTCCTATCAGTATATCACTTTCATAGTAAATACTGTTTGTAATGTCATTTATATCAAGAACCTCACAATATCCTTCTTTAAAAGTCCCACAAGTTATCAAGGTGCTGTTTTCATCAAAAGGCACCAGAATGTTGACTCTGTTGTGTTCAGTTGCTTTAGTGATGTCTTTGCTCTTCTCCTCATAATGATCATGTCTCATCTGATGTAGTCGATGATCAGTAAGAACAAATAACTTACTGTTACCAACTACAAAGTCCTTGATATCTCCATCGAAGTCATGCACATCATCGCAAATGCAATATTTCAAAATGACAAGAATTCCAAGTAATCCTCTCATCTTATCTGATGAGCAGCTGAGGTTTAGAGATCTTGTCACAGAGATCAACAGCTCTCGGATGCGTGCACTCGTGAAGTGGATGGAAGTGAAAGTAACATTGTTAAAATGGTTGTGGTTGTCTCTTGGCTATCCCTCAATTCTGATTGGTTGATTGGAATTTTAATCCAGGAACACGTTGTACTTGGTGAAATCATGTTCACCATCTATAAGTATCCTTTGAAGGATGGGCCAATGGCTGAACATGAACAGTGTACAATTTAGAGAAAGTTGCAGTGTCAAAATCAATTCATTTTTAAACAGAGTTAGTTAAATGTTAAAATGTGTATCTAACAGAACACGTCATCATACAAATGCAAATAACTTATCACTGAACGAATCTGAGTTCTTTGAATGATGCATCAAGTAGGCTACCATTTTATTATCATGGCAGAAGCCACAAGCTCTCCTATTCACTTTCAGAAAAGAAAGGTACAAAAGCTGTCACTTTCAGAAAGTACTAATTTGTACACTTTCAGTACTAATACTATATGTTTCTTTAAGATACCAGTATGTACACTTTAGGGGTAAATAAGATACAAATGTACCTTTTGAAAGGTTACATCATAAATAATAATATATAATATTAATATAATGTAAATGTAACACTATAAAAACCTACATAGTCATGGGAAGAAGGAGGTGGAAACCGACGAATATTTAAATAAAACTTTAATAACAAAATAAACACAAAACAGCGCGACAGCCCCTCACGGACGACTGCCGCGCACAAACAAAACCAAACCCAAAATAAAGTCCAGGCCTGGTCATCTCTCATCCTTCACTGTTGTAGCTCATCTTTTATCCTTACGATATCCTCCGTGGGACTCAAGACCGGTGGGTGGCGGAGGTGGCGCTCATTTCCAAATCACTCCACCGGCCTCGCTCTGTTCAGACAGCTCTAATCTTCTGTACAGAATTTTATGGAATAAAATGTCGACCGATGAAGAGGTAATAATTATAGTCAAACTTTGGGGTGTTGATCGACTCCATCTACATTTTGATTATCTTTCTGAATCCAATTCATAGTAATTTTTCAGCAACCTATTGTACCTGAAAATAAAACACTTCATTTTATTTGTATAATATCTGTAATTGTAATGTGTATATTTGTTCTAATTTACTAATAACAGAGATAAAATAATGAAAAAGATTTTTATCTTCACCCATGCACCCATTTTTCATATACATATATATATATATATATATATATATATATATATATATATATATATATATATATATATTTACCTTAAAAGGCTTTAGAAAAACATGACAAAGGATCATGATAAAATAAAGATCCGCGGTCCGCGATTGTGCCCTCATAACACCATTCAACGCCATTTCGCCAACCAGCGGAAGATGGTCTGGTCACATTATTCTGCCCACAAAGCATAATTTATCTTTAGTTTTGCTCTTTGTGTTTATGAGCAAAAACTGTTAGAGACCAACTGTCCAACCACTACTAAACATGAGAACTGCAGGTCACAAAAGAATTGAAAGCAGAACATGACAGGAAACAAAAAAATAATAAATAAAAATCTCTAATGGCCCAACATTAAAGAGTTCACCCAAAAATTCAAAGTAACCAAACAGTGTGAGTAACCAAACAGTTTTTGACAGTTTGTTTTTAAGAAATATTTTATGTTCCACTGAAGAAAGCATTCATACATTTTTTCAACAACTTTAGGGCAAGTAAATGATACTGATTTATTATTTAGGGGTGAACTATATCTTAAACATTTAGTAAAAAATATATAGTCAGAAAATAATGTTTCTTTTGCAAGAAACATTGTGCAACGAAAGAGAGAAAGTTACAGGATGCCTTCCATAGTTTAAGGATGGACATGACGGCAAAACAAAAAGCAGAAGCTTATAAGCATTTAATGTATGAGGTTTAAAAATATACACAGCTAACAAGAAACTTCTGCTTTGAGCTTTCTGTTAATTAAAGACTTCTGCATCACAATTTCCACAAATGTATCACTGTTTCCACAAACATATTGAGAAAAATAATTAAGAATTAATTCCATCAATCAGTTATTTTAAATGTGAAAAATATTTGACAAAATTACTGTTTCACCGTGTTTTGGTTTTAAGAAATTCAGCCTTGAGGAGCATAAGCTTATAAACCGCACTGACCTTTTAACCAAACGTTTTCAGTGGTTTTGAGTGCAGGAAGAGAAATATTGAATGTTTTAGAGTAAAATGGGGAATTATTAAAACTTGAATGTGGCTAGCAGATTTCAGAAAGGGGTTTCTAAAGTCAGTACTTTTAATAACCGATCATTTTTGCAAACACTTCCTCATTTGCATAAAATAGACATTAAAAGACCATATACTGACCAAGGCCTCAAAGTCCTGGGCTTGGCAGAGAAGCCAGTTCTCACTAAGAGTGTACAGAGCTTTCTTTGTCACTGAATCCACAGGCCCTTTAGAGATTTGCTAAGTTAGAGCTGACACCAACAAGAAGAGAGGTTGTCCCACTGATTCCTATTGAGGAAACACACGTTTTGTGCATAAACATGTAAGCACATGTGAGTACCGGTAGTTAAAGATAATATGTGCTTTATAATTTCACTATACAACAGACGGACCCTTAGGAAACCGTACAGACGGACGGACACCCAGTTGGTAAGAAGCTTCTCCACTATGGACTCTGTGCGGCGCAGGAGAAGTTTGGGATTTGCATTGCTGGACTGGTCCATCAGACTCTGCAGAAGGTCCTCCATTACCTCTGTGAGATAAACTAGGTCTCCATGGAAGGCCAGAGTCAACAGAGATGCCACTGTACATCTGAGAAAGAGAGAGGAACAGAAAGAGAGGAACAAAAACACAAGGTATAAAGAACAGAAGAAAGATGAGTAGATAAAGGGTCAGACACTGAGGGCTACTGTTACACACCTGTCTCATAAATTTGCCTTTTCTTGTATTATTGTTTATTTATGTTTTTAATATTGATGCTTTGAAAAACCATCAAGCAAATAATATATTCTGAAACAAAATTTTAATGTTTTATTTTTTTCATTTAATCGTATACCTTATTTAGCAATTGATCATCTATACCATTTAATATGTCTTTCATTTATGCCATTTTTATTTTGAAATGCTAGCTATTGTTGTTTAATCTTTAATCTGAATGATTGTGGGGTTTCATGCAATATCATGCAATGTCTTCATGAATAAGAGATAAGAGGGAATGTTTCCATTTCAAAGTTTTTTTTTGACACGCTGTTCGATTTAACTCCTGCTAAATACTATTGTACCTGAAAAAAAAAAAAAAACACTGTTTATTTTTAATTGTATATTATGTGTATTTGTAATGTGTATCCTTTTTTTTTATAACAAAGATAAAATAATGACAAATGTTTTTTTTTCATATTTTGTTACCATACAGTAACAAGGTTTGTCTTTATAATAGTAAATTTAGCTTGGTTGTAATGCTCAAACAGGTTGCAAAATAGAAAAACCAACATGACAAAGAATCATGATTAAAATCATATTTTAAAAGAAAAAAGAAAAATATCGCCATATCGCCCACCCGAACAAACCAATACTCCCTAAACCACACATACCATCCCCACCCCCCTCCACAATTGTGCCCTCGTAAAGCCATTTCACATCTGCCCCTCCAGAGATCTGTGCACGCCACTCCTCAAATCCGAAGAGATATTCTTTAGCAAAGTCACTATATGGAAATATTAGCGTAATGACGCGCAAATGTTCACACAAAGAAAGGTGGCGTGGTCACAGTAACCGCAGTTAGTGTTGAAGCAGCCATGTCAGGGAGATGCACTTTTTTGTGCATCTCCCTTTTGTGCATTTGGCCTTCCAAAAGTAGATTCATATAGGAATCTTTAAGATTGCTTACAGAGTCAGGGTTAGAACCTGACGCAACTCAGGAAAACCCACTGTAACTGCCATCCTCTGCTGTGGCTCCGGTCTGACGGCCATGTTGCGCAGCGGCGCTGGGTTGGTGGCCATCGTATACTGTGGTGCTGGCTCAGCCGACGTGACGTGAACAGTTTTGGGAATCTGTAGTATTTGTGACAGCCTGGAGAAATAATCCAAAAACGTCTCTGTTGCATGCTTAGTTAGACTTATAATCTGGTGTTTAATTAAAGTTATGTGTTTGTTACACTGATAAGATATAAAGAGCACTGGTCACTTTAAGAGTTAGGAACAGACAGTGACGTTGACGCTAGAATGTTTTCGCACAGTTCAGTGATGTGAGTGCTGAGTTGATGGAGTTCAGTAAGGTTGATGAGAACAATAAAAAGTAAAATAAGTTTCAGTACGAGTCCTCTTTACAGACGATCAGTTGATTGAAAAAACAACCAATACACTCGTTCGGGAGCGGCTGTTATTGGAAAAAGCTGTAATTCTGGCCTCTCAAATTGAGTCTGCTGGACATTGTGCTGCTAAATTAAATACATCACACGAATCAAGTGTAAACAGTGGAGACATGATACATGAATGCACACAAGTTTACAGGGCAGAGGCAGATGTATCTTCAAATGCAGACATACAATATGCACGTCCTCAAGTTAATCGGCGTTGTGGAAATTGTGGGTCCACTAGACACCCATCACGTGCCCCTGACTGCCCTGCATGGGGACAAACATGCAGACGCTGTCAAAAACTGAACCACTTTGCAAAATGTTGTCGGTGTGCCCCAGTTCAAGCTCCTACTCAACGAAACCCACGTGTTAACACTACAACACCTGCGATTATTCATTCAATAAATACCAACTCAGCAGGGTTTTCTACATGCATTGTTACTATAGCAGATTCCTGTATTTCACTGCTACTGGACACAGGGGCTAAAGTCTCACTACTCAATATGGCTACTTATGAACGTTTCCTGACACACTTGCCCCTTCAGCCGCCTTCTCTGAATCTGTTTGGATATGGAAGTTCTGAAATTGATGTTATCGGCCTTGTACATGCGCCTGTCCAGTATGGCAACAAGGTCCTGCCCGACTTCCCTTTTCATATTACACACCATGGCAACAATATCCTTGGATTGGACCTGTTTATTAGTCTGGGCTTTTCTTTGCTGGACAATAAGGGGGCTCAAGTTCTGACTGTCAGCTGGCCCTGGCAACATGAATGGCCAGTATTTTTTGAAGGCCTTGGCTGCGTAGCTGCGTTCACTCATCAGCCTCTTTTGGATCCTACAGTTAAACCAGTCATTCAGCCACTTCGCCACATTCCGCTGGCATTGCGTGAGGAAGTCACAGCAGAACTTGTGAAACTGCAAGCAGAGGGCATTATCAAACGTGTCGACGCCTCCCCATGGGTGTCTAATCTGACAGTGGCTAAGAAAAAATCTGGCGGACTAAGAGTTTGTGTGGATTTAAGGTCCTTTAAACAAAGCAGTAATCCCAGATCGCTACCCTCTGCCATCAATCGAAGAGCTGACTACACACTTTCATGGCTCGACAATGTTTTCAAAAAATCATGTCCACTATACTGGCTGGTGTCCCTGGCACTGCCATCTACCTTGAGGACATCATTGTCCATGCCACAAATGCAGTGATTCATGAACAGCACTTAAGGTCTGTTTTTGCTGCACTCAGTCAACACAATTTGACACTTAACATGGAGAAATGCTTATTTGCAGTACCAGAGGTTGACTTTGTTGGTTTTCATGTTTCAGCCGAGGGCCTGTCGCCATTGCACTCCAATATTGAGGCTATACAACAGGTGCCGGAGCCTTCATCCGTAGCACAGGTGGCATCGTTTCTAGGGATGACAACATAGTATATGCGTTTTCTGCCTCAGTACTCCACAATTACATACCCTCTACTCCAACTGCTCAAAAAGGATGCTCCATGGACCTGGTCTTCAGCCTGTTCTGATGCGGTGCGCACGCTTAAGGAGCTGTTGACAAGCCCACCTGTCTTGGCACACTTCAGTCTTGACTGCCCCACACTGGTCACTTGTGATGCTTCAGCTACTGCTGCTGGCGCTGTTCTTTCACAACTCCAGAATGGCATCGAACGTCCAGTGGCTTTTGCTTCTCGTGCATTCAGCCTGACCGAACAAAAGTAGAGGCTCTGGCTTGTGTATGGGCCTGCGAGTGCTGGCATGCCTACCTTTATGGCCAAAAATTTACCCTTCGGACTCATCGCCAAGCCCTCAGTGCACTTATGTCTACTTCTGGTTCCGGTCACAAACCACTGCGCATGTACCGTTGGACTGACCGCCTCCAGCAGTATGACTTTACAATACAATACACCACAGGCAGAGATAATGTGGTGGCCGATTTCCTGTCTCATTCTGTGTCATTGACCATTGCCTTCTGTCAGGTGGATGAGGACGGGGATTTTATTAATTTAGTGCATGCACCACTGACAGCCTTTGTGTCCCTGGAGGAACTCACAGCGGAGTCTGCTGCTGATTCCACACTATCTGCGGTCCGTGAGTATGTCCTGAATGGCTGGCCAACTCAAGTGGCAACAGATATCCAGCTATATGCCAGAGTGAAAAATGAATTGTCATGCTGGAATGACACATGCTTGGCTCGTGGACACTGCACCATCATTCCTGCTAGACTCAGAGGACGAGTGCTGACCATGGCTCATGAGGGCCATCTCGGCATAGTCAAACTAAAGCAGCGCTGTAGGGATCTAGTATGGTGGCCGGGGTTGGACAAAGACATTGAACAGCTTATTCGGGATTGTGCTCCATGTCTCGTAAGCGGGAAAACAGGCTCACCAGTGCCGCCGCCACTAGGGTCTTTGCCTTGGCCAACTCAACCCTGGGACCACATTCAGCTGGACATGGGAACTCCATGATGTGCCTCATCAGTTGCGTTTCCATGTAGTAGTTTATGATCTACATTCGAAGTGGCCAGAGGTTACATCTGTAGGCTCGGTCACATCCAGTTCCATCATTGACTTTATGAGTCGCTTTTTGCCCGCTGGGGCTTGCCAAGGACCTTGACGACAGACAATGGCCCCAACAAGTGTCCGCGGAGTTTACCAGCTACATCCAAAGCAAAGGCATCAAACTTATTCGAACAGCTTACTATCACCCACAGTCGAATGGGGGCGTAGAAATATTCAATCAGTCACTAAAAAATGGTCTGAGAGCCCACTTAGCACAACGCTGCTCTTTCAATGAGGCCTTGTCTCAGACTCTTCTACACTACAGAGCAGCTCAGCATGCCACCACTGGGGTGTCCCCAGCTAAACTGATGCTGGGACGGGAGCTGGAGTTACCCCTGCATAGACTTTGCCCTCCTACTTCTCATGGTGGAAATCCTGTGGTGAAAGCCAGGGTATGCGAACAACAGCTCAAAGCACGAGGCAGATTCGACGCAAAGAAAAAGGCCCGCATTCCAAGAATCTTCCCAATGGACTGGGTGCGGATCCAGCGGCCATACCGGAAAAACAAGCTCCACACTTTCTGGTCACAGCCCCAGCAAGTGCAAAAGCAGTTAGGTCCAGTTACATTCCAGCTATCTGATGGTTCCCGTTGGAATGCCAGTCGGCTTAGGAAAGTACCGTGCCCTTCTGGTGCAGATCACACCCGAGACACTGTGCTCCCTTGCTCTCTGTTTGGTTCTTCATAACTTCTGCCCCAACCACAGCATCCAGTGACCTTGCAAGCAACATCCCTACCACCATCTGAACCATTCCAAGGCAGGCCCACCAGATCGCACACTTGGCCTGCTCGCTTTCAGGACTACTTAACGTTCTTTCACACTTAGTTCACTGGGAGGGGAGGGGAAATGTTGCATGCTTAGTTAGACTTATAATCTGGTGTTTAATTAAAGTTATGTGTTTGTTACACTGATAAGATATAAAGAGCGCTGGTCACTTTAAGAGTTAGGAACAGACAGTGACGTTGACGCTAGAATGTTTTCGCACAGTTCAGTGATGTGAGTGCTGAGTTGATGGAGTTCAGTAAGGTTGATGAGAACAATAAAAAGTAAAATAAGTTTCAGTACGAGTCCTCTTTACAGACATAACAGTCTCTGCTGCCATCTTGGGCGTTGGCGCTGGACTGGTGGCCACTTTGTGCTGTGGCGCTATGCTGGCGTCCATCTTGCCTCTTGGCGCTGGGTTGGCAGCCATCTTGTGCTGTGGCGCTGGACTGGCGGCCATCTTGCACAGTGGCGCTGGACTGGTGGCCACTTTGTGCTTTGGCGCTGTGCTGGCGTCGATCTTGCCTCTTGGCGCTGGGTTGGCAGCCATCTTGTGCTGTGGCGCTGGACTGAAGGCCATCTTGCCTCGTGGCACTGAGCTGGCGGCCATCTTGTGCTGTGATGTGGGTCTGGCTTCCATCTTGCCTCGTGGTGCTGGGTTGGCATCCATGCTGCGCAGCGGCGCTGGGTTAGCGGCCATTTTGTGCAGCGGCACTGGACTGACGGCCATCTTGCACAGCGGCGCTGGCTCAGCCGATTTGCGTCTCCTCTCCCCTCTCTGTCCATAATGGGGAAACGTCGGCTCCCATCTGCATTCCCGGGTCAACGGGAGACCACAGTGGAGATCCCTGCCGGACCTCCTCACGACTACTTACTCCGGAGCGACCTCCCCTGGTTCCACGGAACACAACCTGGCGAGTACCCTCAAAGCCATTTCTCTCCCGCATAATGGCTGGGGAGGAAATTGGAGCAAACATACCGCTGGATCTTTGATGGAGTCCTTCTGTGACGGTTGTGCACCAGAAACACAAGGAGAGGGAGAGATCCAATTGCAGGTAATTTATTTAACAAATGAGGGTAATCCAAATCAACAGTCCAAGGAGACAAACAAAACAAAAGAGGGAACCAGAAGGAAAGGAACGGGAACGGGAACGGGAACTCAGAGGACGAGAAGGCAAGGGTAACACTCGGAGACGAGAACACTGGTAACACGAAGGGTAAGGACTCCATACAAACAACAGGGAAAGACAGGTATTTATAATGAGACTAATGACAATAGATTTCCTGCACCTGGTGCAATTAACATGAGTGCAATTACTGTGAAGACAGGACCAGACTAGAGGAATTATAGTGCCTAGGGTGAAGTGCCTAAGGAGAAGTGACCTCACTAGTGGACACCCAGGAAAACAGAGACTGACAGCGTGACAACATGATATGAAGCAGTAATAAAGTACAGAATTAAAGCTTTAATTCTTTAATTCCAACAGATTTAATGTCTGCACATTGCAATCATCAAGAGATTTGTGTCTATTAGGGCCTAAACTGGTTCAAAACTAAACTGTTCAAACATACAAATAAGCAAACAACTTTTTTTTATCTATTTCATTTTATTTAAAGAGACTATAATACTTATCAAACTGAAAATAAATGTAAAGCATCAATTTAATTTATTTTCTTTTATCATGTACAGTATATATTAATAGAAAGAAACTGTAAAAATTAATTATGCATCCTTCATAACTCCAAAAAGTATTTAGTTTTATTATATCTATAAGAGAAAGATAGTCTGTACCGTTTTTTCCCGGAAAAACATGAGCGGCTGGAGGCGTGACGTGTGGGCGGGGCTAAAGAATCACGAGCGTGAGTAGGCTTTTGTGTTGAGAGCAACCGGAAACTGTGACATTACCGTGAGGAAAAAAACATCATCCAAAACAAACCATGGCTAACAGTCAGATTAAGCCGTATATTTATGATCCAGAATCAGATCCCGAGGCTGAAATTGAACAAGAGCAGCAGAAGAACGACTACAGCAGGACGTCTCTATGTGGTATGTATTGATATATTGTATATATTTGCTTAGCGGTTTTGGAAAATGACTAACTTCCACTTTATGTCGTCTTTTTTTTTTTTTTTTTAAGGTGGACATGTGGAAAATGCAGTTTGATGCAAACATCGCATGTTGTTTACTTGATGTGCTTACGCGCCGATAGCTAAGTTAACAACACAGAGATATTTGAAGCAGTTTTACTCACCGCCTGCGGTTCCAACACACAATCGTGACCCTTTTTCGTTGGGACTGCATTATCCTTAAGAAATAAACGATATGCAAATCCGGAGTAAAACTGGGCCTTGTTTGTAAAACAAGCATCTTCGAAATGCAGGGAACAAACAAAAACAAAAATAAACTCCATCCACTGGTCCCTTAATGCTGTGTTTTTTTTGGGGGGGGGGATCTGTGCAGGGTTGTCTTGCCCTGGCAACCAAAAACAAAAACACACTTCTTTTGTGACATTTCGCTCTCATCAGTGAATGTCTCTGCTCTGCTCTGCTCTACGGGAGCGCACGCTCTTTCAGGAGCAGTGCCCTTAGGACCCATATAAGGAAATTCCACTCCATCTAACGTCACACAGACCCATGCTCGAAAAAAACTTTCTGAAACTTGTGACAAACGTACAACTTATTTTTTTTTAACTTTGTCCATGTTTAGCATGGGAATCCAACTCTTCAACAGTGTAAAAAACTCAGTATGCATGAAATAGCATTTCACCCCCCCCCCTTTAATGTATTTTTTTTCCTCATTCATGACATTTTATACACTTCTATTGTTCTTATTTTTTCTCCAAAAATTTCAGTGTCTTAGCTGACCCACTGTTTCTTTCTGTTGGTGTTTCTTTCTCTCTTTCAGTCTTTCGCTTCAGCTCACCTCGTCACATGAGATTTATTGAGTCTAAATTAGTGTTGGGGAAGCCGGTTTGTTTGCCTTGCAGTTTGGTCTCTCTCTGATTACGCTCTTCACATGATTTTGGCTCTTGTATTAAGTCAGGCAGACGGAACTAACTCTAAACACTGAATTGAGCCTAACAAAAGCGCTACAGTGTGGTTCAGTTTAATGTATTACTGTTACATATTCATGTATTTGTGATTTGTTGTTTTAAGTTTTGATCTGTTTGTCCTCTAGAGGGCGAGTGTGTTCTGTCCTTGTTTTATTAGGGACTGATAACTGTTTGGCATAAGAAGTCCGAGCAGCCAGATCTGTGCGGCGGGCGAGGTGTTTGGCGGCGGCTCTGTGTGCCTTATTGTTGTGTCCTACCCCCCTTAATTTTGCTATTGTTATGTCTATCATTTTGTTAATAAATTCCCTATTGTACGAGCTGTGTTGTCTATGTCCTCTTGTGTGTTATGGTTGTGGTCGTAACATAATTGGGGGCACATCCAGGATTACGTTTTTGTTTTTTTCGTTTGTGGAGGAAAATTTGTGACTTATCTTGCCCATCCTGGAAAGTGTTTGGTGTAACTGCGGTGGTCCCACGTGAGTATTTGCCCTATATTTTTGTAGTCGCCGGGCAGGTTGGACCTGCCACTTTGTTATTTTGTCTTTTTTATTTTTGGTTGTTATTCGGAGTGGAGCTACGTTTCAGTTCACGTGTGATTGGTCTTGTTAATGGGATCAGTGCGCAGGTGGGCATGAGTTTAGCGTTTAAAGTCGCCCCCAGCCCCTAACACCACTGAAGACTAGATAAAATTGTTATAGGGTAAATGCATTTATTTTGGTGGGATCGCTGTTAGTTTCAATTAGTTTGTTAACCACATTTGTTTAGTTGCGTAAGTGATCATTAATTAGTGAGAGCTAGTTATTTGTACACGTGCATGTACGGGTTACACTAGTTTGTTATTCGAGTGCGGATAAAAGTTTGTTGAAATGGCTTCGGTGGTGGATATTTTTCAGGAATCTCCTTCTGAGGAACTGCTTTCACTGTATACAAAAGAGCAGTTGTTGCAGATAGTAGAGTTTTATAAAATAGAAATAACCTCTAAGGATAGGAATTTAAAGGAAACTTTGCAGAGCATACTGAAAAGTAATCTTGTTACGTTTTGTGTTTTAGAAAAGCCTTTAGTAGAGGAAATGGCTGGTCCTTCTGTGGGAGATCATGCTTTTCATTTGAGAGAATTAGCTTTGAGAGAAAAAGAGTTGGAGTTCGAAAATCCAAAATTAGAGTTACGAAATCATGAATTGGATCATGAGTTTGCATTAAAATGAATGGAATTAGGAATGGCCAAAAAGAACGGTGCTGATGTCTCTGGATTTGATGTGGGACGAAATCGTAGGATGGTTCCTCCTTTTTGCAAAAGGGATATTGAGAAATACTTTAGTCATTTTGAGAGAGTTGCTACTACTTTAAAGTGGCCTGCAGATTTTTGGTGTTTGTTACTGCAATGTGTGATCACTGGTAAGGCGCAAGAAGTTTATTCTGCCTTGACTATAGACGAAGCAGCAGATTATGAAACTGTGAAATCCGCAATTTTAAAAGCCTATGAATTAGTTCTGGAGGCGTATAGACAGCGTTTCAGACATTATGTAAAACTTTCTGGTCAGACTTATGTGGAGATTGCGCATGAGAAAGAGATCTTGTTTGATCGATGGTGCGCATCTAAAAAAGCTGAAAGCAGAGAACAGTTGCGACAACTAATGTTGGTTCGAAGATTTTAAAAAATGGCTTGCCTGCTGTTCTTTCTACGTATTTAAATGAACAGAAGGCTGAGACGCTTCATAATGCTGCTATGTTAGCTGAAGACTTCATGTTGACGCATAAGGTAACATTTAAGGAGAAGTCATGGGACCGATATCCTATTTCTTCATCAGTCTAAAGTTAAAAAAAAATCATCTGGCAATAAAACCGTCGTTCGTTCTGATGACAGGGCTTGCTTTTATTGTAAAGCTTCTGGACATTTAATTGCAAACTGTCCCGTTCTTAAAAAGAAATCTAGAGCAAAGTCTGTATGTTTGATTTCAGGTGATTTTCCTTTGAAATCTGTTCTTTCACCTGACTCCATAATGCGGCCCCGAGAAGGCTGGATATGGGCCACTCCTGAATAGTGGAACTGTGTCCGTGTCTAGTTCTAGTGAGTGTGTCCCTGTTAGCATCCTTCGAGATACTGGGGCTGCTTTGTCATTCATTTTGGAGGGAGTATTACCATTGTCTGAGAAGACTGCTACTGGTACTTTTGCTCTCGTTTGAGGTTTCGAAATGGGAGTTCTAGAAGTTCCATTACACCGTGTTCACTTGAACTCCGAATTGGTGTCTGGGAATGTGATCGTAGGTGTTCGTTCGTCTTTGCCCATTCCTGACGTAACTTTCATCCTGGGAAACGATTTAGCTGGAGGCAGTGTGTGGAGTTGTTTAAATGTGCCACCTGAAGTGGTAATGTCACTTCTCGTTGCTACTACTGATGCGTGTGCTGTAAAGCACCCTGATATGTTTTCGGTATGTGTGGTTACACGCTCTATGGTTAAACCTGATGTCTCAGACGAGGTTGAGTAAAGTAGTACGTGGTTTGAAAATCCTGATTTAACAAAGTTGTCTTCTGTTGCTCCACAGGGGGAATTAAATCTGCATTCTCTGAGTGCTGAAAAGGTTTTTGAACATCTCAGTGATTTGTCTCTGTCTTCTGATAAACTAATTGCCACTCAAAGGTTAGATCCTACACTTGCGTCATTATTTGAAGTGGTTCATACAGAGCAGACATTTGGGAATACACACCGGGGTTACTTTCTCAGAGATGGGATATTGATGAGAAAGTGGGTGCCTTCTAACTCGTCTGATATCTGGAATGTTGTTGATCAAATTGTGATTCCGGTTGATTATCGAGAGATGATCTTAAGGGTGGCTCATGATGGTATGGCTGGTCATTTGGGTGTAAGAAAAACATACCATCGAGTTTTACATAACTTTTACTGGCCATACTTGTCAAATGGTTGGGAAGCCTAATCAAACTATTCCTCCTGCTCCGTTGTTTCTAGTTCCTGTGGTGGCTGAACCTTTTGAACACATAATCATTGATTGTGTTGGGCCTCTTTCTCGACTACACGTTTTCCTGAGGCGGTACCTTTATGTACTATAACGGCAAGAACGATATCTAAAGCACTCGTTAAGTTCTTTAAAATGTTTGGTTTACCGAAAGTAGTTCAGAGCGATCAAGGTACTAATTTTACATCTCGTATGTTTTCACAGGTGCTCAAACGTCTCCATATTAAACATGTTTTTTCATCTGCTTATCATCCTGAGAGTCAGGGCGCATTAGAAAGGTTTCACCAGACCTTGACATCTATGCTTCGTGCTTACTGTTTTGAGCTAGAACGAGATTGGGAGGAGGGAATTCCATGGCTACTTTTTGCTTCACGCGAGGTAGTCCAGGAATCACTCGGGTTTAGTCCTGCTGAATTGGTCTTTGGCCATACTCCGCGGGGACCTTTGACAGTCCTGAAAGAAAGTTGGCTATCCGATCAAAAATGTAAATCTCTTCCTGAGTATTTTACTGATTTTCGTACCTGTCTTCATCGAAGCCTGTGAATTGGCTAAACAAAATCTTGAGAAAGCACAAGGTAAAATTAAGGTCTGGTATGATAAGAAGGCTAGAGAATGAAGTTTTAGACCGGGTGACAAAGTGCTGGTTTTGTTACCTGTGCGGGGAGGGTCGCTGCAAGCCCGGTATAGTGGTCCTCATGCAGTGGAAAAGAAACTGTCCGACCGTGATTATGTTATTCATCTCCCAGATTGCCGTAAAACTTCTAAAGTTTTTCATGTTAATATGATTAAGATCTATCATGAGAGGGAGTTGAGTATTGAGAAGTCTCTGAAATGTGTTCCGCTCAGCATCAAGCCAGCTGACGTGACTGCATCTGTAGGCTTGGTGGTACATGAACCGTTGTATGAAGAGGTGGGACCTTCTAGATGTGTAGATGAGGGCCGGTTGAGAAACTCTGAAGTGTTACTAACTTGTCTAGTCAATTATCTCATTGTACGAGCTGTGTTGTCTATGTCCTCGCGTGTGTTATGGCTGTGGTCGTCAGTAGCGGTTTTAGGCACGGGCGAACCGGGCAGCCGCCCGGGGCGTCATTTTTTCGTGACACATTGGGGGCGGCAGCACGAGCAGATAAACAAAAAATCCTCTGTGTCACGAAGCGGTTTTTCGACATTTATATCATTTCACTGTGTGTGGAATTGGCAAATTGGCGCTCCCTGCAGCTGCCGGCGCCCCTGCTTGCTGAAAATATCCACTGAAGCTCTGTGTTGTGAGAGAAGTGTAAGGGAGTGGGGCGAGAGGCGCGTGCGACATTTCACCTCTGGGTCTCCTTCAAATGGAACGGACAGGGCGGGGGTGGACGGGGACGGGGGATCCACACTAGTAATATAATTAATAATAGGCTAAAGTCAGTCACACACCTCGACTTTCTTCCAAATAACGCACATTTCATTCATAATGTTATAATACAGGCCTATAGTTCCTGCAAATGAAACTAGGTAATACAAAACGATTATGCGATCATCAAGGTGAATTGGTTTAGTCTTGACTTCTGGTCCTGAGTGACAGTTGGGGGATGGGAAATCTGTTGATTGTCGAGTGCCAAATAAACAGAGATGGAGAAGAAAATGTCAAAGCCGGGTGCCCAATTTCGAAAAAAAAGAAAAGAAGAAGAGGAGAAACGAGCAAAAGATAAAGGTATGCAACTATTGTCTCTATATGATTACAGTATCCATTTCATGAATGAAGGGCTAATGTTCATTGGTGGTGGGTATAACTCTTTGTTAGCCTTTTTGCTATGATGCTTGCTATGCTTATACAACAATAATTTGGTTTCAACTCAATCACGAGATCTAATTTATAATATTGTGCTTTGCAATAAAACTGTTAAAAGTTCAGTTATCATTTCCATCAGTTGGTTTAACATTAGGCCCTGTAAATAACCAATGGCATTTTATTTGCTACACAGTATGCTAAGTATAGTTTCCTAAGTATAGTTTTACAAGTCATAACTAAAAGTGTGTCATGCGTATAATTTGAGGCAGTAACCTAATGGCACCTCCATGAAAGTTAGATTGATATACAAATTTTGGTTGAAAAATATCCTGAAACCCAAAAAGTTTTTGTTTTTGCCTATACATATAATTTAAAGTCATTTAATTTTTCAATTTATTTTTTTCACTATTTGTTTCTATGCTCTAAACAATGTGATGACATGGGGGGAAAAAATGAAATAAATAAATGTTTTTTTTTTTTTTTTTCGGGTCTAGGAGGATATAGCGTGTAATGACAGACATTTAGTGTGTAAGAGCATGTTTATGTAACCCTTCTATTATGTTTTGAGTCAATTTGACCCTAGGCTGTTTTAGCTTTATAAAACATTATCCTATGGTCTTTTGATTTCAAATGCAGTTAAATTGCAATTTCAGGGGCACTTCTAAAATATTTTGGAGCATCCTCTGCCACTGGTCAGGATGAGCCAACCACCTCCTCCGCTACCCATATGTCTCCACAAATATCTGATATTGAGGATGAAGACCTCTTTGCCTCTACTTCTACCCAGCATGAGCTTTCAGGTGTGCATATCATGTGTGTGTGTATGTGTGTGTGTGTGGGCTACAAGACAACTGCAATTTAATGTAATTTTAATATTTCTGATAATTTATGAGTAGGACTGTGTTTTTTCACTGCTATGTGTTTTGAGTAATATGCCAATATGCTGTCTGATAGAAATGCCTGGAGCTGAACCCCCACTGAGCCCCACTGGCCCTCACATCTGACTGACAGGATTCGGACTGAGCTGGTTCACAGAAGACCAAGTAAAGTGCCACCTGGCTTTGTTTTCCGTAGGAATGAGAGTAATGGGAGAAGTTGCCACCACTAATATTTTAAGAAGACATTAGTAAGTGGTGAAAAGATGGCAAGAAGTTGGCTGATTTATTCAATTAAGAACAACAGCCTCTTTTGCTTCTGCTGCAAATTGTTTTCCAAGAGGAACATCAATTTAACAAGTGCAGGAATGGCAAATTGGAAACATGCTTGCAATGATCTCACATCATATGAAAACAGTTGTTATAATAAAATATTGCTGTTTGTGCAGAACTTTGTTTTCTATTTTTTTTTGTGTGTGGGGGGGGGGGGGGGGGGGGCGCTCGAAAGGGGTCTCGCCCAGGGTGTATTTCAATGTAGAACCGCCACTGGTGGTCGTAACAATTACTTAACAAAGAGTTTTTATATCGCTAATGTAGAATTTAATAATAATAAAAAAGTTTGCTCACTGATTGTTTAAGGGAGTTGAACAGAACATCTTTGCTTAGAGCTGTCATCTGTCATGTCACCTGCCAGGAAGTGAATAGGACACCTGTGAGAACTGTTTAGGCTGTTGGTTTTAAGTCACTTTCTTGGTGAACAAGCTCAAAACACACACAGTCCTTCCAACAAAAACAGAACACCTTTTCCTCTTTCGTTGTCAGGGTCGTGGCGAGAGCCTGTGGTGCTCTGTCTGTGAGTCAGATCTACGCATGAGGGAGGTTCAGACGGGGATTCTGGGAAATCTCCATACCCCTGAATGTGCAGATAACAAGTATTAAACAGAGCTTATTGGAAGCAGATGCCCTTTTCCAAAAAGCCTCAGCAGGGTTAATTTCTGAGAGTTCAGGACTGCTTCGTTCTCTGCTGTGAACGACGGGAGCGTTTATGTGTGTGTGAGCGCAGTTAAGTTTCTGTGAATGAGGCTTGAGTTCCCTGGAAGGCTTGTCATCAACTGATGCATTTTACTTTTAAACGTGAATCCTGAATCAGATTTTAAACATTTTTGAGAGAAGTTTATGTTTTCTATTTGAAAGTATTTCAAAAAGTAATTATTCTTGTAATGACAAAGCACCATTACTTCAGTCTTCAGTGTCACATGATCCTTCAGAAATCATTCTAATATGCTAATTTGGAACTCAAGAAATATATATTTTTTTATACATTTTCAGAACAGGCATGCTGCTTAATTTTTTTCTTTTAGAACTGTGATTCACCACCCTTTAAAAATTTGGGGTAAGTAAGATTTAAAAAACAGAAAGAAAGAAATTAATACTTTTAGGGCCCTATCTTGCACCCAGCGCAATTGACTTTGTACACCGACGCATGTGTCATTCCTATTTTGCACCCGCGCAAAGCGCGCTTTTCCCTCCACAGAAGCACGTCGCTAAACTAGTGAATGAACTTGCGCTCCCTGGGCGGTTCAGCGCAAAAAAGGAGGCGTGTTCCGGCGCAAACAATCCCTGGTGCTATTTTGCTGTTCCATTAAACAATTGCGCCACTGACCAGAAAAAACCTAGTCTAAAGTCAGTGGCGCGTTGCGCGTTGTTCATTATATGCTGTTTTATAACAAAGTTCGGGAGGAACAGTCGCAGTTCATTAACCTGATTAACACAAGTGGAGACCAATCAGTAATCAACTCATGACAAGGTATAAATAACAGCAGAACCTATCTCTGTTCATTGACGGTTTTCAGCGACGGTTTTCAGCATCCGGGTTCGCGCTGTCTGTCATCTTATCACATACGCAATTTTCCTTCCAACAAGATCCATACCGGCGATCTGCTACTTTGCTGACCATGATCATTAAACACGGCCGTTGAGCACCATCAAACGTCATCGCGACAGCTGCTCTTCTTGCCAAGCCACACGTCGTGGCCAATAGACCGTGCAAAGTTCAAGCTCGCCTCGCTTGACATCACAATTGATCCGATCAAGACCGGGCTCTCTTTGAGCGCTGGAATCGCAGCACCATCAGGCATTCAACCAGCCCGCTCTTCAGTTCTTACTGCAGCAAGCCTCTTTCACTTCCCGCAGCGGCTCAGCCTTTCACCGTGGCTTTTTCCGGCCGAGGCGCAGTTTGAGGCCGCCTCCTCTAGCGGCGCAGACCGTGCGTCATAAATCAATACATTTTCAGATGAAGACGGTAAATACAGGTTTGCGGCCAGAAGTAGTGCGAGAGCCGCGTGGAGTTCCGATCACATGTATGTGTAAATTCAGATCCAAATTGAGCCTCGGATGCGTTCAAATATTTAAACTTCTGCGACCAGGCCGTGTGCAAACGCCCGACCGGATGTGATCTTTCGGTGCGAGGTCAGAATTACCTATATTTTGTTAACCTTGACATTATTCTTCAACATAATTCATGTAAAATGGTGGTTCATAATAATTATGGCAGAAATAATTATTAAACCATTATTTACGTGATTAGCCCCAGAAAACCTACTGTTTTTATTGAGGGGGTAATCTGATTTGTGACGATGTATTCATACATTATACATTATATTCATTCAAATTATTAACTTTACCATGGTGAACATGTCAAGGTAACAGTTAGGGCTACTGCACGACCAGTTTGAAAGTTAAGCACGCCTGCCGCGAGAGGGAGAAATGCGACAATCGTGTACAAATGTCGCATGCTGTGGAAAGGAGGCTTAAAGTTTGTTAAATCAGGCCATGAGGTAGTCATCATCCACACTGAAATGTCCAAAGATATTATCTGCCTTACCGTGCATGTTTTAACCTCACTGAGGTTTTACAGACAAGTTTCATGCAATTATTCTGGCAGGACCAATTTTCTTGGGGACATATTTCACTATCTACTGGCGTGATCATTATACCCTCGTTTTGCCGCAGGACAACAGTGTGAGTAAATTCTGAGTTTTTCTAGGACCGTAATATGAAAGCATGCAAGTAAATCTCTTTAGAACTGCTTGTAAGTGAATAGCCCATAACTGCAATTAACGTTATTGCCATAATCATGTCTGTTGGTATGTTTTACAGACATAATGATTTTCATTGCATAATGATTCTCATAGTTTTCAGAAGCCTCTGTTTCCACAGTCTATACTACAACGTGAAACCAGTGTTCCAGATGTATCCATTAGTGCTAGTGATGTGTCGTTCGTAAACAAATTGTTCTTTTTGAACTAATCTTTTAGGCGAACAAATCGTTCATGTTATCCACGGACTCATATTTCTCGTTCAGTAAAGTTCCTCCCTTCATAGCAGCGCGGCGCTTTAAGCAGCGCATGCGCAGCTCAGTGAACCGGGTAACAACCGTTCATCCTGTCAAAGAATTACTCAACATCGAGCCGATAGCCTTTGAGTATGAGATGTGACAGAGTATGTGATTTGTTGAATGTAGTAACGAATACGCCCTTCAATGAACGAGTTTCATATGAGTCTGAATTAGATCTAGAGATCTTATCGTTCGTGAGTGAAATGACTGAACTAGCACACTTGTCATTCGTGAATGAACTGATACATGTCGTTTGTGAATTAAATGAACTGGCACATAGCTTATCTTGTTCGCGAACATTTGAATTAGAGTAAACTGGGTTAATCTGCTATTTTAGCATGTCAATCTCGAAAATGCAAAGCGCAGTTATAGGTACAGTACTGTGCACATACGCTCGTCTTGATATTTAGCAACTCCACGTTTAATCCATAGACCGTAAAAGAAAGGTTATTCCCCGATTTATGGATGTGAATATATAATATACAAACTGTCTGACCAAACAATTAAAATGCTAATTAGGCAAGAAACCCCGTGCTTTGTTCATCTGAACAACTCAATTAGACTTCCTATATCGAACGCGATTATACACACATTTTAATAAAGCCAGATCAGTTTTTGTAACAAGTGAATGCGTTCATTGACGTAAGACATAACACATAATACACTCTTTTGCCACCTGCTGGCATATTCTGTGTAAAACGAAGAAATTATCTCTGAACTAATCATTTTGGTGAATGAACCGAAAATGAACGAATCTCTAGAAAGAATCATAATTTCCACCACTAATTAGTGCTGCAATGACGCGTCGACGTCATCGTTTACGTCGACTACAAAAATACGTCGACGCGCGTGCAATGCGTGGACGCTCACACTGTTTACATCTCGCATAATGGCATACGCGAATGAAGAAGTTGCATTCTATCACAAACAGAGACCACTGTTATTAAAAGTATGAGAATACTTTAAACAGAGGACAAATAAAATGTCTCTTTGTTCCCTTTGCAAAACTGATATGGTGTACCACGGCAGCACAACTGCGATGAGCGAGCACCTCAGAGGAACATCTAGGCGCTCTCCGGTGTCTCCATGCAATTTAACTGGTTACCCTGTGATCTGGTGACCAACTTCCTGGTTCAGGTCTGATATTCTTGCGCTGCGGCATCCTGAAAAGTTGAGATGTTTTCAACTCGATGCGGTGCGGACGCGCCTGAGAAGAAGAAGAAAAAAAAAAAAAAAAAAAAAAAAAAAAAAAAAAGGGGTGATAGGTGACCGGCCCCTTTAAAGACAGCGCGCCACGAGACAACAGTCACAAACCACCGAGCTACCCAAAATCAGCTCCAGATCTCTGGAAACCATGCTAAACCTTCCAGAACCATGACTACATTCTATGGTCATGATGCTAAAGAACATTTCATGACGTCTCAGACAACGGTAAATTTATTGCTACCGAGGTTTAATTATAAACGCTGTCATAAACTCATATTTACAATAGTAAAATAATTTTTGCCTCTTATTTTATACTGCAAAAAAAAAAAAAAAAAAAAAAAAGAACAAAGGTTGAAAATGTTACTAACCTGTCTACTCTTCCCACAGTCAAGGAGGGGGAACTCAGGGCCCAGTGGTTAGAGAGTGGACTCCTAACCCTAGGGATGTGGGTTTCGAGCCACGGCCCGGCCATGCCATGACTGAGGTGTCCTTGAGCAGGGCACCGAACCCCCAGCTGCTCCCTGGGCGCCGCAGCATAAATGGTTGCCCACTGCTCCGGGTGTGCGTTCATGGTGTGTGCGCGTTCACTGCCGTGTGTGCACTTGAATGGGTTAAATGCAGAACTGCTTCCACAGGAGCCTTTTCCATATCTCCCCATTGCCGCAGCAGTGCCTGCTCCCGCAGGAGCCTTTTCCGTATCTCCTCACTGCCGCAGCAGTGTCTGCTCCTGCAGGAGCCCCTTTCGTATCTCCTCACTACCGCAGCAGTGTCTGCTCCCGCAGGAGCCTTTTCTGTACCTCCCCCATATATTTAAAAAAAAAAAAAGAAAAAAAAAAAAAAAAGTGAAATAAGCTGTTCAGTTTTCACAATAAGCGACGTGAATTTCAACAAGGGTTTATGATCAGCTTTGATGCCCCACATTCCCAGTCGCATTAGCCTCTGCATAATATTCCGTTTTCAAACATTTAAAAAAAAAAAAAAAAAAAAAATAATAATAATTTAAAAGTCTCTCAGTCTCTCAGTGGACGCAGTCAATATTTATCCGTTTCAACTGTCCGTCCAGCGAGCACTAGTCTCTCAACGGACGCAGTAAATATTTATTCGTTTCCACTGCCCGTCCAGCGAGCACGAGTCTCTCAACGGACGCAGTAAATATTAATTCGTTTCCACTGCCCGTCCAGCGAGCACGAGTCTCTCAACGGACGCAGTAAATATTCATTCGTTTCCACTGTCCGTCCAGCGAGCACCAGTCTCTCAACGGACGCAGTAAATATTTATTCGTTTCCACTGCCCGTCCAGCGAGCACGAGTCTCTCAAAGGACGCAGTAAATATTTATCCGTTTCCACTGCCCGTCCAGCGAGCACCAGTCTCTCAGCGGACGCAGTAAATATTCATCCGTTTCAACCGCCCGTCCAGCGAGCACCAGTCTCTCAGCGGACGCAGTAAATATTTATCCGTTTCCACCGTCCGTCCAGCGAGCACCAGTCTCTCAGCGGACGCAGTAAATATTTATTCGTTTCCACCGCCCGTCCAGTGAGCACGAGTCTCTCAACGGACGCAGTAAATATTTATTCGTTTCCACCGTCCGTCCAGCGAGCACCAGTCTCTCAGCGGACGCAGTAAATATTTATTTGTTTCCACTGTCCGTCCAGCGAGCACGAGTCTCTCAGCGGACGCAGTAAATATTTATTCGTTTCCACTGCCCGTCCAGCGAGCACCAGTCTCTCAGCGGACGCAGTAAATATTTATTCGTTTCCACTGCCCGTCCAGCGAGCACGAGTCTCTCAGCGGACGCAGTAAATATTTATTCGTTTCCACTGCCCGTCCAGCGAGCACCAGTCTCTCAGCGGACGCAGTAAATATTTATTAGTTTCCACTGTCCGTCCAGCGAGCACCAGTCTCTCAGCGGATGCAGTAAATATTTATCCGTTTCCACTGTCCGTCCAGCGAGCACGAGTCTCTCAGCGGACGCAGTAAATATTTATTAGTTTCCACTGCCCGTCCAGCGAGCACCAGTCTCTCAGCGGACGCAGTAAATATTTATCCGTTTCCACTGCCCGTCCAGCGAGCACCAGTCTCTCAGCGGACGCAGTAAGTCCATCCAGCGAGCACGAGTCTCTCAGCGGACGCAGTAAATATTTATTCATTTCCACTGTCCGTCCAGCGAGCACTAGTATATTTATCCGTTTCCACTGTCCGTCCAGCGAGCACCAGTCTCTCAGAGGACGCAGTAAATATTCATCCGTTTCCACTGTCCGTCCAGTGAGCACGAGTCCCTCAGCGGACGCAGTAAATATTTATCCGTTTCCACTGCCCGTCCAGCGAGCACCAGTCTCTCAGCGGACGCAGTAAATATTTATTCATTCCACTGTCCGTCCAGCGAGCCCCAGTCTCCCAGCGGACGCAGAAATACCTATTTGTCTCCTCTATCAGTCCGCGAGCACTAGTCTCACAGCGGACTCAATAACATCTATTTTTCCACTGTTTGTCCAGCGAGCACTAGTCTCCCAGCGGACGCAGAAATATCCATTGATTTCCCTGTCCGTCCAGCGAGCACCAGTCTCTCAGTGGATGCAGTAATTATCTAATTCCTTCTACCTGTCCATTGGGCCTCAGTCTCCAAGGGGACACCATAAATACATATTTTTCCTCTGCCTGTCCAGCGAGAACTAGTCTCTCAGCGGACGCAGTATGCATCCATCTCTTCCTGTTCTTCGTCCAGCAAGCCCAGTCTTCCAGCGGACGCAGGGACATAATTCGTCTCCCATATCTGTCCAGCGAGCCTCAGTCTCCCAGCGGACGCAGTAATATCTATTGGTTTCCTCTGTCTGTCCAACGAGCACTAGTGTCTCAGCGGACGCAGTAAATACCTATTCATTCCTCTACCCGTCCAGCGAGCCTCAGTCTCCCAGTGGACGCAGTATGCATCCATCTCTTTCTGTTCTTCATCCAGCGAGCCAGTCTTCCAGTGAATGCAGGAATATAATTTGTTTCCTCTATCTGTCCAGCGAGCCTCAGCCTCCCAGCAGATACATTACGCATCTAGTCAATATATCATTACACCTCGCAGGCAGACGGTGGAGCCCGTCTTCCCGACATCGTAACCGCTTCTTCCTCAACTATTAACCAACAGGACCTGCCTGCTCCTCTACTTCTGCCAGAGGCAATGTGAGATCTCCTGGTCAAACGACCATACTTCTAAAAACGTCAGCCCGCCAAATCTCTGCGTTTGGGGGGTTCGTAGTCCGGCGGCTGTCCTTTTGCTCTCTTGTTTTTGGGGGGAGTACTCTGGGTTCGGGCCACATCCCGAGCTCTGAGCCCTCCACCCGGACAGCACGCCAAATACGCATAAACTTACGGTATTAATATACGTAGATGTGAACTCGTGAAATGCTGTTTTATAACAAAGTTCGGGAGGAACAGTCGCAGTTCATTAACCTGATTAACACAAGTGGAGACCAATCAGTAATCAACTCATGACAAGGTATAAATAACAGCAGAACCTATCTCTGTTCATTGACGGTTTTCAGCATCCCTCCTCCACCCCATTTCTCCTCACTTATAGATCCATCTACTCTTACCACAACCGGGGGGAGTACTCTGGGTTCGGGCCACATCCCGAGCTCTGAGCCCTCCACCCGGACAGCACGCCAAATACGCATAAACTTACGGTATTAATATACGTAGATGTGAACTCGTGAAGCTATTTTAAGGGCGCATGCTTGACCATAATGTATAGCGTGCACAACGCGCATACACTTTGCTCATGTAATCTACACAGATGCAACAGTTATTTTTGCAAATCATAAACTGTTACACTAAAAAAAAATATTAACACATGAGATGACGGAAATCATTGTGGTGTGCCACAAAGATGTGAAAAAATAGGCATAAATCTAGCTTACAAATTATTCAGGCTAATTGTAGTAATTAAGGATCAGACCTGTTTGCCCAATAGTGGCAAGACATATAGGCTATGTAAGGACATCTGACAAATATGTTTGTCAGTCAAGAACCAGGAAAAAAATCGATGAAACAATTGTGGCTATTTCCTCCCACGCCTGTTTAACCGACGCAATTTTGGGTGGGTTTCTCCCATCCCCATACAACACAACTTCTCTGTCTTTCACTGCTCTTACAAGAACATCAGTCTCCTCGGCTGTGAACCGCTCCTGGCGTGCGCCTGGTAAATACGCCATAATAATAGCAATCCATAATGGAACTTGCGCACCTGCTTTTAAAGGGAATGTTGGATGACGCTCTGATTGGTTTATTTCACGTTACGCCCAAACCACACCTATGAATAATGAAGCTACTTCAGACCAACCCATTTTAGATTTGTGCCGGGCGCAAGAGCCATTTATCCCGCCGGGAAAATAGCAACAGCGCCGAGACCCGCCCACAAACTTACTTGCGCTTCGCGCTTTGACACTTGCGTTTCAGATCGTTAAAATAGGGCCCTTAATCAGAAAGGACACCACAGATTTATCGAATATGAATGGAAATAAATGCTGTTGATAGAACCTTCAATACAGCACCAAATCAGCGTATTAGAAAGATTTCTGAAGAACTGTGTGACACTGAAGACTGAAGTAATGGCTTTGCCATCACATGAATAAACTGTGTTTTAAAACAAATTTTAATAAAAAAAAACAGTAATTATAAGTTGTAATAAGATTTTAGAATATTAAGTTTTGTACTGCATTTTTAATCAAATAAATGCAGCCTTGTTTAGCATAAGAGACTTCTTTTAAAAACAAAAGAAAGAGTGAAATACTCTACACATCGCCTAACTAAGAAGAAGTGGCTTCTATCTCCTGGCAAATGCTTCATGTTTCCTGGAACATTAGAAGAAGTGGATGATGTGCTATTGATCCATCCGCAAGAGAAGAACTCAGGAATGCAGCTCTTCTTGTTGTTATAGTGATTGCAGTCTATCATACCTTTATTTTGATCACTGTCTGATGGATTGTGTCTCAAAGCATGAGATGTAATTGAAAGAGTGTTTCTCCGTGTTTTTGTGGGCTCTAGCATCCAACTAGAATAATTATGGTAAATTGAGTTCTTTGAAGCAGTTCTTCTTTTCAAAGGTAATGTCAAGTGACAGAATAATAGAGAAACTATCATCAAATCAATTATGTGCCATAGTTAGATTCAGGGCAGTCATTGCGATAAATTGTTTTTCTTTGTTTTGCCCCTCATTTTGTTTTCTTTTATCAAGCTTTTAGAAGGAATATTTCTATTTTGTGAAATTTTGATTACTGTGTAGGCACTGATAAAGTAGCACAAAAGAGCTTTCAGGGCACTTTCTCTGTTGAACTGGGGCAATTTTTGCACACAGTATTTATTTTATTTAGAATAACAATTATATTGCATTTAGGAGTTGTTTTCATAATAAAATGTATAACCAATTCATGTCAGTATTGTATGATTAAAAATAAATACCTGAAATGGTTAATACCTGAGTTAAATCATGTAACTATAGTAGTAATCTGAATAGGCCTTTAAAATGATCATATAATTTTTTAAATTTAATTATACTTTGTTTTACAGTATACTATTAACATCAAATTATCAGGTTACTAAGAGAACGATGAAAAATATACAAATAAAAGCCTTTTAATGCTAAATAAATGTACTACAGTGTTATATAAGAGAGCAGTCCTCTATATGAACATTGTTTTTACAGTATATCATAATATGTAAGTATAAAGCGCCACCTGCTGTCTGGAGAACAGCTCTACAGTAAGGATATGGCAAGATTTCTGACCAGTCAGAAGGTTGAGAGAAATTTTGACATATATTCAAACAGAACTTCACAGCACAATTTTACTTGTGTATGTTTGTATATATCAGTGGCTGTTACAGTGGCCATTGAACAGGAAAAACAGACTGGATGTTAATGCCGAAATAATAATAACAAAATACAAAAGATAAGAAACATTACTAAGAATATAAAAGAAAATCCTATCAAAACAGATAAGCAATTCCTTGTTCTTTTTCCACTTAGGGAGATATAAAAATTCCCAATGTTTATCTGAAATGACAATGAAAGAAATGTCTTACTCATTAAACATCTCAAGATGACCAGGATTATGATTAAGATTATGATATTTTGGTGTTTGCGTGTTAAGATTAAATTTAACAGAGTAGAATTAATGACAATTATCAATCAATCAATGAGACTGTCCTCCTCATAATCTATGCAAGAAAATACCAAAAACATACTCACAGTGAGTGAATCCACTTTTCGGACGGCTCCTGATTCTCCTTTAATCTCACAGAAGATGGCATTGGACTCAATCTTTAACAAAACACATGGATACTGCTGATCTCCCTGTAGACCCGTCACAGTCACCTCATTTATACTCAAATTCAACATATCTACCTTTTTCTGAGAAACAGAGAATGTGGGGTGATTTGGAGGCTGTGTGTTTCACATGCGGATGTTCAGAAAGATAATAATATTTACTGAGAAGTTTTTAATACCCACGTATGCCACAACATGAAGACGATGCACTGATGCTGAACTCACTGTATCACAAAACTCACCTGAATGTTCACCTGTAGATCATTGGCCACCTGTACAGTGGTGAATCCAGTGAATTCAGGATCAGGTTTATAAGAGAAAAAATCCGCAGAGTCCACAGTGAAGTTCCCAACATTCAATAACAATCTAAACTGACCATTGCCATCATAAGGACCAGAGTCAAACCACACATCCTGAGAAAGAGAGACAATGAAAACATAACTGTGGCATGCACAGAGTGAAGCTACGTGTAAACTGTGTAAATATAATAATCAAATAAATAATATTCAGTTTGAATTAATTAGTATCCACAGTCAATGTAGTACATTTAATAATTATACTAGCAAAGTAATGACAATCTGCCAAACTAGAGCTCATGTGAATCTGTTCTGTTTGATTGTTGATATGTCAGATACAATCTGTAAACTGCTAGACTGGATCCTCTTTAGGGTATAGATAATTTTAAGTGTAATGCTGTAGTAATAAGCACACATCTTACCCCTGAGCTTGTGTTGTATTGTTGTGTTTTCATCACTTTATTAGAGGGAAGTACAGTAACTGACTCCACTAATTCCAGATTGTTCCCCTGAAGATGAATCTTCCTTCCACCACTGAAGAGATATTCAAGACAATTTGACCAAAAAGCACACTTCAGAATCAGGGAGGGGCCAAATCAGTAATATATGGAATAAAATAATTGTCCTATATTATTATAAATACAGTACATTACATTAAGTCATTTAGCAGATGCTTTTATCCAAAGTGACTTACAAATGAGGACAATGGAAGCAATCAAAAATAACAAAAGAGCAATGATATTTAAGTGCTATAACAAGTCTCAGTTAGCTTAAATGCAGTACGCATAGCAAGGGCTTTTAAATAATATAATAAATAAAAAGAAAACAGACAGAATAGAAAAAGAATAGAGCAAGCTAGTGTTAGAGTTTTTTTTATAATTGTATAATAAACGAAAAGAAAAGCAGGGTCAAAATAGTTAGAGGGTCAAATAAAGATGGAAGAGATGGGTTTTAAGCCGATTCTGGACTCAGCTGCTCGGATTGAGTTGGGCAGGTCATTCCACCAGGAGGAAACATTTAATTTAAAAGTCTGTGGAAGGTACTTTGTGCTTCTTTGGGATGGCACTATAAAGTGATGTTCACTTGCAGAATGCAAGATTCTAGAGGGCACATAAGACTGAAGTTATGAATTTAGGTAAAGGGGTGCAGAGCCAGTTTTGTTTTGTAGGCAAACATTAATGCCTTGAATTTTATACGAGCAGCTATTGGTAGCCAGTGCAAATTGATAAACAGAGGTGTGATGTGTATTCTTTTCAGCTCAGTAAAAATGTTTATTATTTTCAGCTCAGTAAAAATTTATCTTGCTGCCGCGTTCTGGATTAAATGTAAAGGTTTGATAAAACTGGCTGGAAGACCTGCCAAGAGGGCATTGCAATAGTCCAGCCTGGACAGAACAAGAGCTTGAACAAGGAGTTTTGGAGCATGTTCCGAAAGAAAGGGCATGATCTTCTTGATGTAAAAAAAAAAGCAAATCTGCAGCACTGGACAGTTTTAGCAATGTGGTCTGAGAAAGTCAGCTGATCATCAATCATAACTCCAAGGTTTCTGGCTGTTTTTGAAGGAGTTATGGTTGAAGTGCCTAACTTGATGGTGAAATTGTGATGAAACGATGGGTTTGATGAAACCACAAGCACTTCTGTCTTGGCAAGGTTGAGTTGAAGGTGATGGTCCTTCATCATTATTACATATAATAATAAATAAGATAATATATAATCAGCAATACATTAAATAATATAGAAAACTTAAAAAAGTGTACTTCTACTACAAATGTCATAATAATAATAATTATATTTTATGTATATATATATATATATATATATGAATTAAAAAATAATCATAAACAGTGGTCTGACCTGCTCCAGCTGACTGTGGGCTGTATTCCAGTGCAGCTGGGCTGAGAACTGTAAGTGATGATGCTGTTACCATGACAACGGTCGTCAGGAGTAACAACACACACTTTCACTGTTCCTTTAGTTCCACTGGGAGGAATGTGGAACCTTAACGTGTCACTGGAGCGATCAAACACTGGAGATCTGAAGGAAGAGATATACAGTATGATTTATCTGAATCTACACACATTCATATATACACCACTAAACAAACACAGAGTCTCACTCTTTAGGAATGCACTCCAGATCCCCTTGAATACGGATTTTAGTAACAGATTCCAGGTTCCTTCCTCTTAGTAAAACATTGTTTCTGCCATGGAAAGAAACCTTGTTCGGCTCCAGAGACAGAATCTCTGGCTTCTACAAAACACCAAAGATTGTGCTCAGTTACAAAACAAAAACTGAATATTAACAAAATTACAGAAGTTAAAAACATACTATATAAAAAGTTATAATTGATTATATAATTTATAAATATAATTTTTATCACTAGTAGTAGTATCAGTATTATAAAATACACATTGATAAAATATATTGTAAATTTTAATGAATAAAATATTATATATCATTTTTAAAGATTGATAATTGTGACAAATAGTTTCTCAAATGAGGAAACAAAAACCTCAGACTCTTCTAAAGTCATGTTAATTTGAAATAGGAACATACTGTAAAAACAACACCCCTATCCTGTGACATTGGGCACATAATCAGTCTGACACTTACATTGTAGACCATCTCAGAGAGAAGATATTTACATTCGTCCTAAAGAGTAAAGACAGAGCAGCTCATGTCATTCCTGAGTTCATTCAGTCAACACAATGATAGTTCAGCTATCAACACTGAATTTATATAAGTTTATTAAGGTTTTTTCTATATACTGAAGCACTAGAATGTAGGTTACACATTGTCTCACCTGTGTGTGTAACTGCTCGGCAGGGCCATGTGTCCAATCACAACGCTTGGAGGAAGAGGACCAGTAACACCCAGATGAGACACACTGCACACACCTGCATTTAATTAAAGCTACACCGTGACTTCATCCCACACCTGAAATGTGTTAAACCACTTCACAGCATTTTTAAAATTAATAATTTATTTTAAAACTCTTTTAGGCTCTGCATTTCTTACTGTGTATAAGAAGCATTCAGTGAATTATCTTTGATATTCAGGCAGTTTTTCAGCATCAGCATCTCTGTGATCTTCTGATCCCCAACAGTCACTTCAGCTGAAATGGGTAAACCTGAATAGATTACCAAAAAGTAACCAGAATAAAAATGTTATTACATGGCTTTCTGTATACAGTTAGTCATTACTACAAAATAAACTCAGACAGGTTGATCAGGACTACTCTCATTGATACCACATTTCACGAGTTCACGCTTACATATAATTAGCTGAGGTACAGTATGGTATGTGTATTTGGCGTGCTGTCCGAGGAAGGGCTCCGAGCTCGGGAATGGCCCCGTCTATTTATAAAGTGAGCTCGAAGTGAGGAGATGGGGTGGAGGAGGGATGCTGATTAACTGTCAATGGATAGAGGTAAGTCAGCAATATTTATACTGTGAGATCGATTACTAGATTGTGGTCCACCTGTGTTGATTAGGCTAAGTATCTGACGCGCTCCTCCCGAATCTTGTTACGAGAACATCATTTATGCATTTAGCAGACATTTTTTACAAGATACTTAAAAAAGTTGAAACTCTATCATAAAATGTACTGGTTTCAGACGTGTCATGAGGTTTACTACCATGGTTATGGTTGCTGAGAGAGTGAAAGGAAATAACAGTTGTGTAGATGTGCTCTGTGGTCACAGAATTTATAAATAATTTCTTCCCTACAACATACAGACACACACGTACACACACACACACACGTATGCACACACACACACACACACACACACACACACACACGTATGCACACACACACACACACACACACACACACGTATGCACACACACACACACACACACACACACACTACTGAATCAAAGCTAGTAGTCCCTGTGTGTAAGTGAGAAATCAACTGCAAAAATATTATTGATACATTTCAGTTGTGAATTACTGTTTGCATGAGTGCGATTAGGATTAATTTTATATGTTGTTATCATATGTATTGCTCATTTCTGAGTGCTCTGTTGGGTATTTACTCTTTCTTCCTGCTATTTCGCAACTGCCTTTTATCCACATTATTTTTAATGTAAGAGCAGAAGAGTTGTAAAGTCCCCTAATATTTGACTTTCAGAATTTGGGCTTGTTAGTGGTTTGCTCATATAGAAGAAAATAAATGACTGCTTTATTGTTTGATGATGTTTCTCTGTCTATTAAACTGCTCTGTCTGCTTTAATGAGTGCTGTGGTGTCAGAGTTGTGTAAGACTGCTCTTTTTAATTTGACCCTTGAATAACGTGCTGGGAATGTAGGATGACATTTTGAATAGTATAGGAACAGGATGAAGAAATCAAAATGACAAATGTTTTTGGCAGAACATAATAGAAAACTGGAACAAAATCCCTTAAAGACAGTGCACTATTCAGACTGCATGATGTACAGCCGTTTTTAACACACTGCAGTTAAAATTATACTCAAGTACTTGTGCTGTAGTATTTACACTTCAAAATAAGTGTACTTTAAAGCACTGCAAAATAATATTTAAATAATTTTAAAAGCACTTTAAAGTGAAACTTAATGTGACATGAAACACTTTTAAAAGTTTATTTAAAGCAACTTTAATTTTTTACCTTGAAATATCTGTCTCAAAATCATTCTTTTGGTACACTGACTTCTACTAAGTTAAATGGCTTTTGTTTCTTATAGTTAGTCAACCCCCCCCACCACCCCACCCCAAACATCTAATCTGGGAGTTGGTAAGTTTTGTGAGTAGGTAAGAAAATTCAGTAAAAAGAGCAGATTGCTTTACGGCAGCAAAAAATAAATTAATTAAAAAAGGAAAATAATTAATTAATTAAATGCACATATACAGCTATCCCATGTAATTACTAAAGTGGTTTATTTATTAACTGTAGGATGTAAAAAAAAAAAAAAAAAACATTCAGTTGCTTTAAGTGTGTTAAGTCATGAAAGTGAACATTAAATTGACTGAGAACTGACAGAGAACCAACCTCCAGTGTATAGAATCTGGTCAGAAAAACTACAGGAGCAGTTTGGGAAAACTGCAGGTGGATCAGACCCGTCACACAGGTTCATGGTTCCTGTGTTGAAGGTACATGAGAAGGCAGGATTTCCTGTGCTCTCCAGACTCAAGGAAAGATATAGAGTAATCTGTGTAGAAGTGAGCACTGAATGGTCAGCAGAAATTGCTTATATGTTTTCAATGCAATGAAAAATGGTTTTCCTTGAAGCTAATATAATAATACCTTATTGGAAGATTTCTCTGCCCAAACCTGAAAAGAAACTAGCTTTTTCTGAAGGGAATCTTTTGGGGTGGACACCCATGAAGATTTCAAACATTCCTCTTGGGTGGAGCATCTAAACAAACAGAAATATATAATATAGAACTGTTATGCCAGGTTGGATATATATATATAAAAGATATTAATCTGACCTGTGTGTGTTCAAACACCAGCCGCAGAGAGGATCCAGAGCAGCTCTGCAGTCTTTCAGAGTGATGTATTTAGCACACGAAACCACAGACACTCTTCTTAACTGCATCAAAAAACATGAGCAGAAAAAAGAAAAAATAAACACTACTGCATTCACTTTTCAATATAAGAAAACAATAAATCATCTTTTCTCTAAACTCTACATGCAAAACCACAAAATGCACACAAACAAGCAAAACTTAACGCATCTCTTGCTAAAGCAAATACTTCTTTCAAAACTATTTTAACTCTTATAAAATTGTGTTTTTTTGCACTATAACTACACACAAACAAACATCAAACCATTAGCCATATACACAACAAACTAAAAACGGATATGATAAATGAAAATCACTAATATCTTGTATCTTTTGCTTGTGCAGTGGAGCACAGGAGTTTATCAATTTGAACTTGTCTCTATTTTATAAATCATTACATTCTCTCAGAAAAGAAGGTACAAAAGCTGTCACTTTTCAGTAAGTACATATTTGCACCTAAAATGTCCTTATTTTTAACTTAAAGGTACATATTAGTAGATAAAAGGTATTAAATGTACCTTTTGAAAAGGTGCCACTGTGACAGTTTTGTACCTTTTTTTCTGACAGTGTAGAAATAAAGGGGACTTAACTTGTATGAATATTGAGTATATATTTACAAAGAGCTGTAAACAGAAATGCTAGGGTGAAAAATTGAGTGAAAACACTGAGTTTTGAGGACTTGATCTGAAGATTCAGTATATGAATGAATAGTTTCACTGAGTGTGCCTCAAGTACAATTATTAGTGAGTAAGCAATTTCATTTTCATTTTCAATGTTGAAACTTTTTATTAAATGTACAGTTTTAATCCTCACCTGTCTCTTAAGAGCGATGTAAATATGTTTGAAATCTACTGGATCAAAGTGCATTCTAGGAAACACTTTTCGTTCATCATCAGATTTAAACAGCACTGTTGGACAACTTGGAGTGAATTTCTCATCCAACACAAGCTAGAAAAACAAACAGCATCATTATCCGAAGTTCAGCCAAATCATTATGACTGTGGTGCTTTATTCATGAAATTTTGTTCATGAAAATGTTCATTGCTGGGATATAAAATACACATTATTAACATATTCCACAAAAATGAAAGATAAGTCAGTGAATACATGTTTTTTTTTTTTTTTTTTTGCTATTTCAGACACTTACTGCATTTTACAATACTTCACGATGCATATTTCTTATAATTTTAATAAAATTTATAATATTAAAAGTTAGGAGGCAAAGAAAATCTAACAATTCTGACAAAGATGCAAAAAAAGTAATGCTTCAATATTTCTATATTCGTATTTAAATTAGTGGGTAATACTTTACAATAAGGTTTGCTTGTTAAATAGTTAACTATATTAGATAACATGAACTAAGCATGAACAATACTTTTATAGAATTTATTAATCTTATTTAGTCTTAATTTTAACATTTACTACTACATTATTAAAATCAGAAGTTGTATTTGTTAACATTAGTTAATGCGCTGTGAGCTAACATGAACAATGAATAACTCTTTCCATTAACTAACATTAACAAAGATTCATAAATACTGTTACAAATATATTGTTCATTGTTAGTTCATGTTAGTTAATGCATTATGATGTTAACAAATGACAATGTATTGTAAAGTGTTACCACTTAATTTATTTATAATATTCTCAACATACAGTAGATATCCAATTCAATGATGCATATTTCTCTGTCTCAAATTTTGTTTAAATTGATTTTTATAGCAACTAAATAAATGTTTCTACATGGTTATACATGGGTAGTTGTGAAATACAAATCACTATTTACCCTATAATTATTTATTCTATAATAAACTTTTTTGTTTTCTGACATCACATGACATTCTCTAAAAAAGAAACCACCTGTTATGTTTGCAGTAGTTATATAATTTTAATGTTATTATGAAAATTTAGTCCATTTTTCATCATCATGGATAAGGGCCCACAAACCCAACATACAATGCAACCTACTTAGTGTTTTCCAAATATTGAGGATAGCATCTAAGAAACTATTGAAAAATAAAATATAAAGGAGACCTTTATGAGTTGACCATCACTGGTTCCTATGAACAGCACAATCCAGGATCCATTTCTAACTGCTGCCACTGCTGACATTGAGCTGTACTTGAACACCACAGAGAGCGGCTGAAGTTTAGTATCACTCTGGAACACAAACAACAAAATGAATTTATATGACTTTAGTGAACAGTATCATACCTTTATCATGCATTACTCTATTACAATTGTTATTCAAGTCTCAGTAAGGTGAAATGCTGTTTTCATTTAAAAACGTGTATGAATGCAGTTTCCAACCTCAGAACCACATGGATTTTCACCATTATGACAGAAGCCCTTCACTCGTCCTTTAACATGACTGATGTCGTACAGAGCCAGCGCGCTGTTCTCCGGATCCTGCTGATTCTGTGCACTGAACACACCTGCCCAAATAACTCTGTTCACTGAGGGAATAACGGTGCTGGCGACGAGCACTGGACGAGCTTTATCACTGCAGCATCGTATCCTTGAAGCCTGTAGGGATTTGATTATTTCTGTCTTTCTTCCTTTAGAGCTGTTCATCCACAGGATGAGCACTTTCCTCTCGGAGTCAGTCTTTGTGTTGAGAAATAAGTAAGATTCTGAGGGTGAAACTCTCTGGAATCCATCAACAAACTCCACATCTGTCACAGTGCTCTCAGTGAAGGCATCTACTCCTTCTGCCATTCTTGAGAAAATCCCACCTGGTTGAGAGTGTGAAGTGCTCATCAACCTAACAACAGAATACCTGGTATCTCGAGGTTTTGCATCGTCGTCTTTTTTCCCTACCAAAAGGTACCTACTGCTACTTGTACCGGCTATGAAGGCAACAGATTTCTCATCCTGTCGAGGTCCTATCAGTATATCACTTTCATAGTAAATACTGTTTGTGATGTCATTTATATCAAGAACTTCACAATATCCATAGTTAAATGTCCCACACGTTATCAATGTGCTGTTTTCATCAAAAGGCACCAGAATGTTGACTCTGTTGTGTTCAGTTGCTTTAGTGATGTCTTTGCTCTTCTCCTCATAAAGATCGTGTCTCATCTGATGTAGTCGATGATCAGTAAGAACAAATAACTTACTGTTACCAACTACAAAGTCCTTGATATCTCCATCGAAGTCATGCACATCACCGCAAATGCAATATTTCAAAAGCACAAGAATTCCAAGTAATCTTCTCATCTTATCTGATGAGCAGCTGAGGTTTAGAGATCTTGTCACAGAGATCAGCTTCTCTCAGACGCGCGCACATGTGAAGTGGACTAAAGTGAAAACCGCGACTCTGAGGATGCAGATGACTTCCGCGCAACACACCAACAAATCTATAGATATATAGATAGACCTAAAACGAGGTCTATCTATCTATCTATCTATCTATCTATCTATCTATCTATCTATCTATCTATCTATCTATCTATCTATCTATCTATCTATCTATCTATCTATCTATCTATCTATCTGTCTATCTGTCTATCTATCTATCTTTAAAAAAAAAAAAAAAAAAAAAACCAGTGTCTTCGACATCAGAATAATTGTATTGCAGTAACAAACCTGTCCTGTTTCTACAGTGTATAATAAATGAGTAGATAGCGCCACCTGCTGTTCAGACACAGATTGACTCTGACAGGAGACGTTTGACAGTCGATCTCTTATTTATACACTATTATATTATAGCCTATATTATAGCCTAATTATGTAAACAGCATTATATCATATTCTTTATGAATTACAGGGAACATAAAATAAAACATTGTATCAGTTAAAGCTGAAATATACATTTAAAACAACTTATAGAGTTATAATTCTTTTTATAGATGTCTCTAGTCTTTGGTATAAAAAAAGTTTTAAAATTTTTTCTTTTCCCAGAAAGATGTTGAGCATAATTTTTCCTTTATATATGGCCAGGTGTATTGTGTGGACTGAGGCAGAACAGATTCTTTGTATTACTCATCCCGAGAACATAATTCCCAACCGTGATCTGAAATGACAATGAAAGAAGTTTCTTTTCATCTTTATGTAAATCTAACTTAAGTTTACAAAAGATTTATATTAAACTTAACACAGCAGTGTTATCAAGTCGAAATTTACTTTAAAAATCCATGGAACAATTGAAAATACCCAAAACATACTCACAGTGAGTGAGTCCACTGATGGGACGTGTCCTGATTCTCTTTTAATCTTACAGATGATGACATTGGACTCAATCGTCTCCAAAACACATGGATACTTCTGATCTCCCTGTAGACCTGTCACAGTCACCTCATTCATACTCAAATTCAACATATCTGCCCTTTTCTGAGAAACAGAGTCCCAAAAGAATAGTTAGTCCCATCAATGCACAGTTGCCAGCTCGAATTCTAGGCAAAAGATCTTGCTCTTCTGAAGAAGTTTTTTACCTGAATGTTCACCTGTAGATCATTTGCCAGCTGTAATGTGGTGAATTCTGTGAATTCTGGATCAGGCTTGTAGAGAAAATAATCCACACAGTCCACTGCAGAGTTCTGAACATTTAACAGCAAACTAAACTGACCACTGCCATAGTGAGGATGGGAGTGAAACCACACATCCTGAGAAAGAAAGACAGTGAAATTATGTCTCTAATGCTTCTCAACGTACCTCCTTATAACCTACTATATACACCTTTAATATATGCCCTCTTTTGGTCAAGAAAAAGTACACACTTTTGAGTGTGTAGTACACTCTTTTGAGTGTGTATACCTGTTCACACTCTTTTGAATTTGTAGAAGAAGTGTAGAGAAGTAGCATGTTGATATGCCAGCTGTTAGTCTTTATGCAAAGAGTTCATATTTATTTTGCATTATGATGCATTAAAAAGATAATGGCCAAACAGATGTTTATAGAAGTTGACACTGTTTGTCCTGTTGTAGCATTCACCAAACCTGCAGTTATCTCTCATTGAATGGAACAGCACTGTACTTGATAACATCACTCAGCTTGCCTTGGCTACTCTGGTTAACTGATTATGATACCAAACATCATTGCCTTGTTTTGTCTGCATTCAAAAAAAAAAAAAAAAAAAAAAAAAAAAAAAAAAAAAAAAAAAAAATTATATATATATATATATATATATATATATATATATATATATATATATATATATATATATATATATATATATATATATATATATATATAAATATATAGCCACAAACATGTGGTTCAGGAAACAAGTACATACGTTACCTTCAGGGTATCTATACTCATGATAAAACATAAATAAAAACACAACCACAGTTAGCTGGCATATTCAAATGGTGGACCATGAGACATAAGGGCAATGGCAACTCCATTTTAACATTTCTAAATAAAATGAGCAGCACTTCAAAACAAAGAAGTGGTACACATGACAAGAGCTCAGGGTAATTTAATGTAATGATCTTTTGGTGTAATAGCCTCTAATATTTTTTTTAATATAGAGCCAAACGGGCTTCATTCAAGCCCTTCCCATGTGCACTGCTTCTTAACCACCCGCACTCCTAAACCAATGCACTTAAACACACATTGAAAAAAAAAATCCTCTGCATTATTTCTCATCCTCTCTAACTTTTAAGCTTTTGTTAAAATCTGAGCTGACAACACAGCTCATTTTCTCTTCCTCTTCATTGTGACTTCACACTGTGGTTGTCATCATTTACTAACATAAGGGAACATCAAGGAACATAAAGTAACCTCATGCACTATATGTGTGAATATGGGCTTTTTGAAGACTCAAGTTATAAACAGCTGACATCTGCGTCAGATAAAGCAGGAGTAATAACACATCTTACCCCTGAGCTTGTGTTGTATTGTGTTTTCATCACTTTATTAGAGGGAAGTACAGTCACTGACTCCACTAATTCCAGATTGCTCCCCTGAACATGAATCTTCCTTCCACCACTGAATGAAGAGATTAAAAACGATTTCAGCCAGTGATACATGATATGAAGCAATGATAAAGTACATAATTAAAGCTTTAATTCTAACCACTCGCTTTTGTGCATATGAGTTTCACAAACACACAGACACACAACACAACATTTCCACAACCAATAAAAGTGAAACCTGCCATAAATATTAAGAATGGCCTGGCTGTCAGGAAACTGTTTGTTGTAAACTTTAAGCAAGACTAGACTAAGGTTAGCCCTTGTAATGGAAATGCCATCTATCTGTTTTTCATCTGTTCTAATGTGTTGCTATTTTTTTTTTTGCAACACATTAGAAGAGATGAAAAACAGAAACAGCATTCTTGCAAATTTTATTACTAAAATAGTTAGAGTGACATAAGATTCACTACTATTAGCAAGTTATTCTGAAATGGTCTGACCTGCTCCAGCTGACTGTGGGCTGTATTCCAGTGCAGCTGGGCTGAGAACTGTAAGTGATGATGCTGTTACCATGACAACGGTCGTCAGGAGTAACAACACACACTTTCACTGTTCCTTTAGTTCCACTGGGAGGAATGTGGAACCTTAACGTGTCACTGGAGCGATCAAACACTGGAGATCTGAAGGAAGAGATATACAGTATGATTTATCTGAATCTACACACATTCATATATACACCACTAAACAAACACAGAGTCTCACTCTTTAGGAATGCACTCCAGATCCCCTTGAATACGGATTTTAGTAACAGATTCCAGGTTCCTTCCTCTTAGTAAAACATTGTTTCTGCCATGGAAAGTAACCTTGTTCGGCTCCAAAGACAGAATCTCCGGCTTCTACAAATAAAAAAAATAATAATAATAATTCAGTAAAGAAAGGCCATAAAGCAGAACAAAATTGTATTTCAATGAACAATAGAAGTTGAAAGGTACTTAATAATAATAACATGTAAATATAAATATACATTAATAAAATATTAATTACTGATGAATAATGTATTATTCATAATTTAAAATGTATGGTAAATATGGTGTACCTGCTGCTGAAAAAAAAAAAAACTGTTTATAAGTAAAGTTTCATACCACCAGTAGATCTTTACATGCATCCTAAAAAAATTGGAAAGAGAGAGAACTCTGAGTGTTGCATTTACTTCCTGTATTCACTTCAGCTTACACAATGCTATTTCAGCTATGCATTCATATAATATTAACACTTGAAATTTGAAAACTATGAAAGTTATGAAGTGAATTGGTTACACATTGTCTCACCCGTGTGTGTAACTGTGGCCCACTTCCATGTGTCCAATCACAACACTTGAAGGAAGAGGACCAGTGACACCCAGATGAGACACACTGCACACACCTGCATAAGTGAACATATGATGTGTTAATATAAAAGATAAACTCTGTGTTATCATTTATGAACTGTGATATTTTTCTCACTGCATTTAATTTTCTCACTTTGTGTGAGAAGAATTTGGTGAATTATCTTTGATACCAGAGCAGTTCCTCAGCGTCAGTGTATCTGTGATCGTCTGATCCTCAATAGTAACTGTAGCAGAGACCCTTAAACCTAAACAGATTACCAACATGTTTATGATTATGAACAAACATACTCTTGACTACATAAATTCATTGTATAATAGCACATATATGACTTCTTTAAAGGAGAACCAACCTCCAGTGTATAGAATCTGGTCAGAAAAACTACAGGAGCAGTTTGGGAAAACTGCAGGTGGATCAGACCCGTCACAAAGGTTCATGGTTCCTGTGTTGAAGGTACATGAGAAGGCAGGATTTCCTGTGCTCTCCAGACTCAAGGAAAGATGTAGAGTAATCTGTGTAGAAGAGGGCAATGGCTGGTAAAGAGTAGAGTAGTAATAAACATTTTCTAAATGATGACTATGAAAATACTTGATTTTGATGTCTACAGTACCTTTCTAGAAGAATGCTCTGCTATCTGAAAAGAAAAGAGCCGTGTCTGGAGAGAGTTTTTTGGGATGGACACCCATGAAGTATTTGAACATTCATCTCGAGGAGAACATCTAGATAAAAACAGGATCAGCCAGTATATCACTACAGAACTGTTTGCACAAAACATACTGTTCTACGATTAAGCATATTACTTTAGATGTAGAAAAGATCTCGTGTGAAAAATCATGTGATAAAGACAGACTGACCTGTGTGTGTTCACACACCAGCCACAGAGAGGATCCGGAGCAGCTCTGCAGTCTTTCAGAGTGATGTATTTAGCACATGAAACCACAGACACTCTTCTTAACTACAGTTTACAAGAAACATGAGCGGAAAGAGACACAATTATTTTAGAGTCATTCTTTGAAGCCAGCTTTTTGTCAAGAGGCTTTTATTATTAATTTAAGCAAATATTGTAAGACTTCCACACGTAAATATGTTATATTCTATTCTATTTCTATTCTATTTTATTAAATTCTATAGTTGTCACTTATTATGTTTGTTTTTGCCCCTGTGACCCAGTTTCTGTCTCTCGTGGTTTGTTAATTTAATTCCAAGTGTGTCTAGTTTCTCTATGTCCCCATTAATTTAGTAATTACATGCACCTGTCTGCCCTTCATTATCCTGTCTTTATAAGCAATGTCCTTTCAGTTCAGTTTGGTCAGGTATTCAAACAAGTCAGTATGTGTGTCTTCCTCCTGTGTTCCATGGTAGATATACCTCCTTTGTTGGATTAATAAAGACTCTCCCTGTTATTATCGACTAAGTTTTCCTTCCAGCACAGTAGCGTGACAACAGTCCATTGTTTGGGAAATAAATGAAAAAAAGTCTCAAATCACTTTATTACAAAAAAGATATGGGTCAGGTTCCATTAGTCGATGTTAGTGTAACGGATATGCAGATCATCGATTCATGTGTTTAATTCTGATTTTCCAAATGAAACTCTTTTTGCACCAAGTGCCTGGCGCCAGCCTGGCTGGACTTAAATTATTTACGATGCCCATGCGAGCTTCAAAGAAGAAACGAAAACCCCCAACCCAAATTCCTCCAACACACTGGAGACAAAGGAAACCTTTTTGTATAAGTTCCTTACTTTCATTTTATTATTAATATGTATTTTAATTATGTTTTTGGATTGCATAAAATGGTTAATCCTTGTTATGTGAAGAGTATAAGTTGCAAGCTCATACTTTAGGAAATGTCTCTCCTCACTTTAACCTTCTCAAAGAGAGCCATGTTTCTGCAACCCCCACTTTTGCAGGTTGTAAAAGTTACGACCACACAGGACAGGAGAGAAGCCAAGTCACTGGCTTCTTTTGAACAATGCATTCTATGGAATGTATTCATTAACTTTCTGTTTTCATGTTTTATAAATGTATTACGTATTCCCTTTTGGTACATTTAGATGTTTCCCAACATCTGCAGTGTTATCATGTGTTAAACAAATCTTTAAATGTGTAATTCGATCTAAAAATTAGATCTTTGGTCATATATATATTATGTCTAGTCTTGTTCTAATCGTCATGCTTTGACAGACCCACTTATCTAAAGTAAAGTAATGAAAAATGTATTATTCTGGAATTACGAACGTGCTAGAATATCCCTGATGAAATCGGACAAGTCCTAAATCATTAGGGTGGGTTGTTCCCAGAGACAAAGGAACTTTCCCGCCGCTTCAGATCGCGGATGTTCATTGGGTGGTTCACGCGAAAAGAGGCGTGAACATCTCAAGCTATAAGAGTCGACCGAACAAGGTCCGCCCCTCTCTTCTTGCTCTTCTTCCTCTTCCCCGTTCTCGGATACGCTGCTCTCCAACGTTGTTTCCGCGCGGCCATAGGCCGCGCTCACAGCGCAAACCCCCTCAGCACAGGGGCTGAGAGAAAAAGCCATTTTAATGGCTCCTTTAGAAGCTTTCGTTTCGTTCTTTTCTTTACTAAGTTTATTCAACTATTCGCCTCTCCACACAATGAAGACGAATTCTGGAACATTGTTTGTTGAACCTTTCAAATACCGCGCGAAGATGAACGAACACCTCTTTGCAACAAAGGAACACGTGACTCCACGCTCACGCCAAGATCCAGCGCAGCTTGCACGCGCGTCACACGGCCTCCGGCCCACGCGCACAGTTTTCAAAGGACCACGTGACATCACACGTGCGTCGCCGGTACCACGCTCACCCACTGGGCCATGCAAGTATCGTTTTCTATGGAGATTTAAATGCTGCTTTAAAGTGTTGCTATTATTTGATTCGTTGTTGGTTCCACTAAGGTTTACTGACTGATTTTCATACCTGAGCTCATTCTGTGATCTCTCTCGCTTTCTACACTTCTCTCTCTCTCTCTCTCTCTCGCTCTCTCTCTCTCTCTCTCTCTTTTATTTGGATTCCGTTATGTCTTGTAAATGTTTATTGTCTGTATTTTCGTACGCATATTTACTCTGTGTGATTTGTAGTTTGATGTATTACTAGTTGAATTATTAAAAACCCATATATAAAATGATTGGCTTGGACTCCACCCCACTCACATTACGAGTCACTGAGATGTGTCTGATCTTTAGCTACAAGCTCTAAATTTAGAAACTAAATTTATCATAAGGATAGGATAATATTTTCATGGCCAGAGAATACTTTTCCTTGAATTATAAGGCGTGATAACTTTATTGAAAATTGATAGGTCTACATTGGTTTGCTGGACATACCACGGTTTGATCTGCAGTAATTTACAGTAAGAGATATCACAATAATTGATATGAAGAATGTAATATTGACATATTAATGAGTAAGTTACAGTGCCCTGTGATTATTTATTGTTATAGGCAATTGAGCTATTTTTCATAATCAATCAAATTTAATGTAACTGTCATCTGAGATATAGATTAATCATATTCCTGATTAATTATTCAAATTCCCTATATATCATTTGAGTTAATTACTATGTAAAACTCATTGTTGTTACATTAGTTAATGTATTCACTAACATGAACAAACAATGAACAGTACATTTATTACAGTACATATTAATATTTGTTAATGAAAATACAGTCGTTCATTGTTAGTCCATTTTAATTCACAGTGCTTTAACTAATGTTAACAAGTGCAACATTTGATTCTAATAACACATTAGTAAGTGTTCACATTAAGTAAGATCAATGAGCTTGTTGAATGTTTGTCTTTCACAAATGCAGAAATGGTTTTATGTTTATGCAGCGTGATACTCAACACAACATGTAAAAAGACAGTATAAGTCATAATAATCAGTAATTATGTCCCCTACTGGATGCAACAATTCCCTCCTTTGTAATGGGTTTTATTGTTTTTGTTTCATTGTGCTGGGGCACATGGGATCTCAGTATGGTGAAGGGCATAGCATTTCCGTCAAACGCTTGAGGCATTCGGCCAATCACAACACACTGGATAGTTGGCCAATCAGCAAACACCTCGCTTTTAACAACAAAATGCTTTGTCTATGCGTTTCAGAAAGGCAGGGATGTAGAGAAATAATATGTTTTATGTTTTCTGAATCTTAAACCACATAAACACACACATTGCATTACAGCAAATACACAAAATAATGTTCTGTTTAGCAACATCATATTTCGCCTTTAACTAATGAACCTGATTGTAAAGTGTTACCAAGATATGCAATGGAACTGAGCTGACAAACATGTCACGGTAAGGAGACCTATATATAATGACTTTTTCAAGCTCTTTATAACATTTTTATTATGCTTTTTTGGTTTGCAGCCAGAACAACTGAACACAGTATACAATTTCAGACAGTAAATTCAAAAGTTCAAAGTTGTTTTTTATGTGGCTGGTTTTAGGTTTTATTAAAAGTGTGATGGACATGTCCCCTACATCTCCAGCATATTCTAAACTCATGGCTAATTTATTTTCAAAACTAAGTATCACTTTTATTGACATTTTAATCCTCACCTGTTTCTTCAGAGCAATGTAGATATATTTGAAATCTACTGGATCAAAGTGCATTCTGGGAAACACTGCTCGCTCATCATCAGATTTGAACAGCACTGTTGGACAGCCTGGACTGAATTTCTCATCCAACACAAGCTAGACAAACAAACAGAAATATAAATCATGAATTATGTCTGCTTAGAGGTTTATTTGTAAGTGGAGATGTCGTCCAGGTATTTAGAATTAAAAACTCCCTGAGAATAGTGAAAATAAAGACATGTGTGGGATAGAAGTGAAGCAGACCTTTATGAGTTGACCATCACTGGTTCCTATGAACAGCACAATCCAGGATCCACTTCTAACTGCTGCCACTGCTGACATTGAGCTGTACTTGAACAGCACAGAGAGCGGCTGAAGTTCAGTATCACTCTGGAACACAAACAACAAACTGAAACTTTATTTGACTTCAATGAACAGTACAATTACGTTTAACATGCAACATGTATTCTATTGAAAATATTATCCATAACTCAATAAGACAAAATAATATCCAACCTCAGAGCCGCATGGCTTTTCACCAATAACACAGAAGCCCTTCACTCGTCCTTTAACATGACTGATGTCGTACAGAGCCAGCGCGCTGTTCTCCGGATCCTGCTGATTCTGTGCACTGAACACACCTGCCCAAATAACTCTGTTCACTGAGGGAATAACGGTGCTGGCGACGAGCACTGGACGAGCTTTATCACTGCAGCATCGTATCCTTGAAGCTTGTAGGGATTTGATGATTTCTGTCTTTCTTCCTTTAGAGCTGTTCATCCACAGGACGACCACTTTCCTCTCGGAGTCAGTCTTTGTGTTGAGAAATAAGTAAGATTCTGAGGGTGAAACTCTCTGGAATCCATCAACAAACTCCACATCTCTCACAGTGCTCTGAATCATGGCATCTGATCCTTCAGCTATTCTTGAGAAAATCCCACCAAATTGAGAGTCTAAAGTGTTCCACAAGATAACAACAGAATACCTGGTATCTTGAGGATTTGCATCGTTTTCTTTTTTCCCAACCAAAAGGTACCTACTGCTACTTGTACCAGCTATGAAGGCAACAGATTTCTCATCCTGTCGAGGTCCTATCAGTAGATTACTTTCATAGTAAATACTTTTCGTGATATCATTTATATCAAGAACCTCACAATATCTATTGTTAAATGTCCCACACGTTATCAATGTGCTGTTGGCGTCAAAAGGCACTAGAATGTTGACTCTGTTGTGTTCAGAGGCTTTAGTGATGTCTTTCCTGTTTTCTTCATAAAGATTGTGGCTCATCTGATGTAGTCGATGGTTTGTAAGAACAAATAACTTACTGTTACCAACTGCAAAATCCTTGATGTCTGAATCAAAGTTCACCATTACACCGCAAATGCAATATTTAAAAAGTAGAAGTGTTCCAAGTAAGTATCCTCTCATCTTGCATATCTGGTGAGCACAGTGGCGGCTCCAGACAATTTTGATTGGGGGGGCAATGGGGGGTCCTGGTCTTTTCAAGGGGGGTCTCATGAAAACCAACAAAAAATACAGTGGACATGGCTAATAACTGCATATTTCTGCTACTAAACAACAAAAACACCTTTGCAATGTAAACAAATGACAGGCTACATTTGTAATTCATATCCTTCACACTGCACTTTCATGTCAGGTATATTATGCATTTTTTATTGACATTGATATTTTTACATTTATTTCCAGATAGATATTATTGAGTTTACAGGCTAAAGTGGTCTTGCTGTTGTAAACACTGTTGCTATTGTAGAAAAAATATTTGCATCACATTTAAAATATAATTATATTTTAATTCATTTCTGAATTGTTTTTATTTTTATAATGATAATTCAGAGAATGAGAAAATCTGAATAAGCCTTACCAGTGTTGTGATAATTATTTTTACGTGTTAAAAATAAATAAGTACTGTAATATAATAAAAGTTTATTCAAATAACATAAAAAAGACCAGACCCCTCGATGCCTGTGAAACTTTTCTCCCTCAAACAGCACGCTAGTGTTACTTCTACACTACAGGCTACACACATAGACAGTAAAAGAGGCTACACACAGTAATATAAACAACGTATCTGCATGTTCTCACATCACATCGTTCTTGTAAAATAATAATAAGTAAATAAACACCAAAATCACTTCGCAGAGAATGAAACACCACTTACCAGCTGCCACGATGTTGAAAATATCCTCTAGCAATTAAAAAATGCGCGTGCAGCATGAGGAATCTTCCTGGTTGGATGAGGTCGTAGTCAGGTGAACGGTCATCATGTTGGTCATTTTATTTACGGCTAAATTATTATTAATAAATTGTACTAATATTATGATTGGGCGTGGGCAGGCATTCACAAAAGTTTATGTTATTACAAAAAAAAAAAAAAGAGGAAATGTTGCTTTGACAAAAGGGCACTTAAGGGGCAAAGGAGCAGGTGCTCAAGTGAACCGGTTCTTTCGGACAATTCGATCAAATAAACCAGCTGAAAAAAAAATGGTTCACCGGTTCTTTTGCGCTCGATGTAATGCCGTCATTGGCGATGATTGCCCTTCATTCAAGCCTTTGGTTTACCCGCGCTTATAACATTAGCACAGAATCAGTTCAGAATCAATCACCAAAAGAATCAGTTCGGTTCAGATGCGCTCTGTGTCAGTCTGCTTCACGCTGAATCACGCATGCGCAGTTATCATCAGCTCATCGGTTTTCGAATCGGACGCGTCCGACAGAAACGGTTCTCGGTTCAGTGTATGAATAAATGTCGAAATAATAATTATTTATTATTGTTCTGCGTAGTTTGAAGAGAAACATTTTTGGATCTTTATCCCGAATATATATATTTTTTAATCAGGAAGAGGCTGGGGGGTCAAATGGGGGGTCAAGGCATTTTTTGGCAGGGTCTTGAGACCCCCCCAAGACCCCCCCTGGCGCCGCCGGTGGGTGAGCAGCTGAATTGATGAGATCTTGTCACAGAGATCAACTATTCTCAGGTGCATCCACGGGTGAAGTGGATGGAAGTGAAAGTAACATGGTTAAAATGAGGGCAGGGGTATAAAAACTACTGACAAAAGTGTGTTGAGTGCTGTGGGTACTGAGTTGAACGTTTACTCAAATCATTTGAAAGTTTACTTGAGTGCATGAAAAAAAATGATGCTTGTTACATGTTTTGCATTTATCTGCATATTTAAAAGCAAGCCTAAACATTATAAATTAACCAATGAAGATAGAGGTTTGTAAAGCAACAATTAAACACAATAGGCCTATTTTTGTGTTTTATCACAGTTTTTCCAGTGGCCTAAACATACTGTATAGGCTAATGCCCAAATATGTTTTGTTTTACTTGGAAATGTTCTATTAGCGTTCGAATTAAAGGTTCAGTATTTATGCATGTCTATCTTTTGGTTATGATTTGTGGTGAAGAGTGAAGCTAATGCTCTGGTTGTGGTTGTCTATGGCGCACATCAGTGTCCTTTGGAGGATGGGCCAATGGCTGAACATGAACAGTGTAAACTTTGTAGAGGAAGTTGCAGTTTAAAAATCTATTAATTAAAAAAAAAGAGTTAGTTAAACATTAAAATGTGTATCTAACAGAACAAATGTCATGCTACAAATGCAAATAACTTGTCACTGAGCAAATCAAAAAAAAGAGTTCTTTGAATGATGCATTAAGTAACATCATTTTACACTCAGCATCTAACCACTCACAAGATGTAGTAAGATACTCTGCAGATTTTAAATAAACAATGTCAAGATATGACACAGTCCATTATATTGTAAATTAAGTAGATTTAATATGGTGTTCATTGTGTGTTATAAATAATCATTCTCTTAAACTTAATTAAGTTATAAGTTATAGATAAATAATTATTATGATGTATCATAATTGTTGTTGATAACAATAGTTGATAACATATTATAAGGTTTTTTATAATGCGTTATGCATTCATCATAATGTCCTAAGTATACCCTTATAATGTATTATAAATACGGGCTTCATAGAAAGAGTTATCTTAGTCTTCACAAATAAATAAATGTCTACTCATCACCTTAACTTTAACTGTGTTTGTAGACAGCACCGTTAGCTAGACCGATACACACAACACAGACCGGAGGTTAACTTAGGGCCAGGCGCGTGCGCCCAATGAAACCGTTTTCACGATTTTAATAGTAAATACTGTTTCATAGTAAATACTGTTTTTACTGTGTTTTGTATTGAAAATGTGTGTATGTTTTGGTGGATGTTAATGTGCTTGTCCATTTAAGTACAGACCAGACTCTTTCCTATAGATATCGTACTTTTGGTATGTTTATTTTTTAGTAAACTGTATACAAGAATAAGACTATTTTCGTCCCCCTTCAGTAACAAATTCCCCATTAAATATCAAATTTGATAATCAATGACTTAAAAAGACTTATTAAACATTTTGAACAGTGCACATTTCTTCATGCCATAAAATGGCTTGAATATAACTCATACATACATATAACGCATACATCATTTAGTAAATGTGGATTCACGAATATACAAATGAGAATAGTCCCTACCTCCACTCAATCACAGACATGTAGATTTAAACCAGAAACTGATTCAAAACAAAAGAGAACAGGGTTTCTAAAACTTGATGTATCAGAATAGTAAAGCATTTTATGCATCACTCCACAACATCAGACTCATGACAGTTATTTATATCATATCATTTATTTGTTTTCTCCTCTGGGTGTTTCTATTGCTCCTTCATACTTGACCAGATGGGTTCTATGGACTGATGCAGAAATAGTTTGTGCTTTCTCCCATCCCGAGAACAAAAGTATCCCCAATGCCAATCTAGAAAGACAAAAAAAACCTCAGTCCTGTTCATTGGGTTATGTTCTATAACTCATAAAGTTGACAAGATTTAACATTTAGCAGCAATTATCAAGTCAATAGACTTCTCCTTCCCATAATCTATTGAGATTTAACATTATAGTTACCACGTGGAAGAAAATAAAACATACTTACAGTGAGTGAGTCCACTTCTGGGACAGCTCCTGGTTTTCCTTTAATTGTACAGATAATGGCATTAGACTCAACCCTCTCCAAAACACACGGATACTTCTGATCTCCCTGTAGACCCGTCACAGTCATCTCACTCATACTCAAATTCAACATGTCTGCCTTTTTCTGAGAAACAGAGAAAACAATTAGTGCAATCTCTGTACAGCTGCCAAATCTAATTATTTCATTAATTTCTACATCTTTTATTAAATAGTATGAAAGAGGCAGAACTTCAATGGTTTATTCAGCCAATTTAGTCACTCTTTACCTGAATGTTCACCTGTAGATCGTTGGCCACTGGAAAGGTAGTAAATCGAATGAACTTTGGGTCAGGCTGGTAGGACAAATAATCCACACAGTCCACAGTGGAGTTCCCAACATTCAGCAACAAGCTAAACCGACCACTGCCATCATAGCGGTGGGAGAGAAACCACATATCCTGAGATAGAAAGACAATGAAAATATGATTCTAATACATGTGAAATTTAAAGATGCTTGTAAGTACTTACAAATATAAATATATATAAAAAAGATATATATATAAAAATTCTCAGTTTACATTTTTTTACATTTGTTTTAACAGTTTGGAGGTCAGTATGTGATGGACATTTGAAGACTGAAGTTTAAAATTGCTGACCTCAGTGTATCAGATAAAGTGCTACACTGTAAAAAAGAATTTGTTGAGTCAACTAAAAATATTTTGTTACCCCGCTGCCTAAAATTTTTTTGTTATCTTGACAAAAAAAATCTTGTTGAAACAACTTCAAACTAGAGTGGAGTTAGTCCAGGTAACAAATTTCTTTAAGTTGACTTGACTTTTATTTTCTAGTCCAGTCAACTAAATCATGTTGTGTCAACAGGGATTTTTTTTTACTTCGATCAATAATCATAAACAAATGTTACTCCACTGCCTTAAATGTTTAAATAAAGATGACAAAACACTTTTTTTAATGTCATTTATTTAATGATAGAGACAACACTTTCATTCACATTTAAATTGAACAAGCAATTTGCTGCCAACACATCAACTGATAATTGATAAACATAACAAAAAAGGCAAAATACAAACACGTCTAAAGATCTGAACCGACACTTGAAAGTGTGATGTATAATAAATAACATTGGCATGGGATTGAGAAACAAATAGTTGCATTTCAATTCATCAGATCAAAACCACAGGGATTGTTTTTAATTTCATAACTCAATATGAAAATCAGAAGGTTGAACTCTGCATATTAACCCTGCACAAGTTCACATGCACTCCCCCCACCATAATGCAAGTCATGGTCAAAATGAGAAACCAAGATATATGTAATATAATATCACAATTAGTTACAAAAAATGAGTGTACTGTACTTCTGTATAATAAGATATAAATAGAATGAATGCACATGGAAGCACAAAGATCTAAAGTCAGATTCTAAATTTCACAGCACAACATGACCAGACAGAGGTGTTAACATCAGAAGGATCTTGAAAGTTTCCAAACTCGTCCCCCATCATAATGCTACATACTGAAAATGTGTACATACTGTTTAAGAAAATGAGAGGTGAAAAAACATTTGTTTACATGAGAACATGCATATTCCAAGTCATGACATGTAAACTTTAATGTACATTCTATATAGTGAAAGGCACAAAAGAACCTTTCCTTATAAAAAAAAAAAAAACACTACTTTTTAAGAAAGAGTGCGGTGGAGCCGATGGACACATCATGAACACTGAAAAGTGAAAGTGACATGACATACATTTGTGCTCTTCATTTAACCCATCCAAAGTGCACACACACAGCAGTGAACACACACCGTGAACACACACCCAGAGCAGTGGGCAGCCATTTATGCTGCAGCGCCCGGGGAGAAGTTGTGCCTTGCTCAAGGACACCTTATTTGTGGTGTTGAGGGTGGAGTGAGCGCTGGACATTCACTCCCCAACACCTACAGTTCCTGCCGCTGTAGCGAGCACATGGTGGGAGCAGCTGGTCTTCACAAGTTTTTGCAGAGCCTCAATGGTGTATTTAATGCGCTGGAGGTGGTGGATGTTCACTGCATACAGACCCATTAGGAGTCCAAATGCCTTGGGGACATGGGAGATGTCAGTGATGACAGGATGTCCAAATGAGACCAATGTTGGTTATTCCTTGGGAAGCACATCACATTGCTGTTCCTCAGTTACAATCAGAATGCCTTCTTCAATTTCTTTCTCAACATCCTTAATGTCACTGGATGGCTGGGAAAAGAAAAAAAATATTACATTACTTAATAAATTTATAAACGAACACACATATGTACATACACTATTAAAGTTGTGTGTTTTGTTAAAAGCACAGCTACCAATTAATGCAAAGTGTAATTCACCTTCAAGTGGAAGATATTTTGAAAAATTTAACCAAAAATGAAAGTCAAAATTAAATGGTGCTCCTCAACGGTTTCGTTTAGAAACATTCAAAATAACTTCCTGTATTAAACTGGTAAAAGCCTGTACTAAATTCTTTGTTCTGCTGAACACAAAGAGTTTAAAATCCCATGGGAAGATAAGTGTAAAATACACCCCCAGAACCAACTATTCTAAAAATGGGGGGAAATTCTTTTCTTCACTGGTATTCTACATGATTTTTGAATGACATAAAATGTGACAAACCAATACAACTCAGTTTTTTTTTCTTAATCTGATTCTAAGTGTCTAATCTGTCACACCATTTATACAATGATCAGAAAATATATTGGTGTAAATAGGTATTCCTTTTAAATAATAGTCTGTTGCACTGCATGTTCAGAGTAAAGCATGACTCCTAAGGGCCGTTTCATAGTCAACGCGGGAAACGCGAGCAAGAAACGCGAGCGACGCACTCCTTTTCATAGTCTAAACAGTGAACGCAAGCGTCACGGTTGATGCGTGTATGCAATACACGGCTCACGCAACAGTGGCAACTGAAGAGGAGTGTATTCTGTTGCTGATGAACTATGGTATAAATGTGGATGAATATGTATAAGCAATGTCGCCCCCACCGACAACGCATAGTATTGCGTGAATCGGCACGTTGCGTATCAAAAACTAGGACCACACATTTGGCAACACACCGACGCATAATGGCGGCCAAAGCATAACGATGCGTAGCCTCGGGGACACGTATGCCTACAGATGAGTTGACTATGAAATGGCCCTAAAGGGTTGGTTAACCCATGTATGTTTTATTCACCCTCATGGCATCGTAGGTGTGTATGACTTCTTCTTTCAGACAAATCCAGTCGGATGATATAAAAAAATATTTATGGCAATAGGTGGGTGTTTTTTTCAACAGTCCAAAAGTAGTCAAATAATGTGCATCAATTCATAATAAAAAGTACCTCACATGGCTCTGAGAGGTGAATAATGTCCTCCTGTAGCGAATCCATGTGTTTTTGTAATAAAAAAAAATACATATTTAAAATGTTATTCAAAACATATTTAAATCCTTTTCTCTCACTTTCGTAAGAGCCATTCCGGGTGGATGAAAATAGGACATAGGGGTCATGCATGCACCGGTGATTAGTGACGAACACGGAAGAGCGGAGGAGAGACAACAATACGCCAATCACAAAGTAGAATCACAAAATTAGGCTTGCACGTATGGTAGTCAGTGGAAGAGAAAAAAACAGGAAGCCTTTATTCACCCCCCAGAGCCATGTGAGACACGTTTTATTGATGGATGGGTGCATTTTATTTGACTATTTTTGGACTGCTGAGAAAAAAAACACACCTTTCTGCTGCCATTAAATAACTTGGAAGAGCCAGGACAATTTTAAATTCAACTCAGATCAGATTCGTCTGAAAGAAGAAAATCATATACACATAGGGTGCCTTGAGAATGAGTAAAACACGGCCTAATTTAATTTTTTTGGTGAAACAATCCTTTAAGCAAAGTTGCTAATGGCCAATATGCTAGAACTGAACATTTTTCAGGATTCAAAACAGTATTCAGCAAAATAATAAAGAATGGCTATGTCCATAAACAGGGTTTCTGGTGGTTTTATGAAGATAAATTCAACACTTTATAAAGACATTTTAAATACCAATTATAGAAAATTCACAGAATAAAACTGGGGAAAATAATGTCAAATTATGTTCTCTAAATTTTGAAGCTGTTTTCCAATGCAAATATCTACATTTTCGTAAAGGGTTCACCCCCCAAAAAAAAAGAAAGAAAATTGTCATTTACTAAACCTCAAGTTGTTTTAAACCTGAATTAGTTTATTTCTGTTAGTCCCAGTCCCAGATCGTCTAACACAGTACACAGATCGTCTAACAACGAGTTACAACCCCAGATCACCCAGATTTCTTCTTCTTCTTTTACCTGGATCACATCACTGCAGACTGATGGTGCTCAGTTTGGTCATCCACAAGCGTAATCCCAGCAGTTATGTCCTTGATGAATTCCTGCGCAGAGCCTGTGTGCTTTAATAAAAACAAAGGGATGCATTAAACAGGGCCTTACTATTGTAAAGCACATAGACTCCAATAAATGTGCATTTATAAATAAATAAATTTACTTACAACTTCGTCCAAGCTCTACAATGTAAATGCCATTTCCATTATGTCTGCATATCTTTTTGATGGATAACTGCAAAAGGACTCGCTGCGGTCCATCCACAGGATTATTGAATTCTGCGCTGAATCTTCAGTCATTCAAAAATATCATAAACATGAAAAATACAAAAACATGTTAAAACACTGTAAAATAATAAACATACATATAAATAAATCTTTACAGAGAAAGACAAATGTATTGACAAGTTTATATTAAATGCCAAAGACAAACTATACCATCCAGACAATGCTTTTTAAATGACACAACACATAATTATAACACAATAAAAGAAATTTAACACATTTGTGTCGATCGTTATTGTATCTCTATTTATACAAGATATATGATATTATTAAAATATATAGATTTAAACGTACGCAATTTACTTATGACCGTATATTCACCATAGACTGTATAAAAACAGATATTCACGCAGTATTACACTGGGTTCTAGGTTCTAGCGAGGCACTTGAATGACTAACGTTACTTCAGAAAACTGAAAGAAGAGTTTGTAACGCTACCTTCAGAACTTCATCTGAACCGTAGACTGTAAAAAACCCATCAGAACTTATCTTATGTCAGCGATATCAAATGTAACGTTTAAGATACGCGCTCCAGAAGAACTCTGAGGGAGGTGCTCATCTATGGTGCTCATTTGTTTCCCTTATAACATGCAGAAAAGACACAGTTCGAGTAGGAATCTTCTTTTTTCTCCTAATGTTTCATCGATGTATATTCTGACGGATGCCTTACGCTGTCAGGTTTAGAGCAGTTCCTTTTTTTTTTTTATTCCCGCCGTTCTTAATCCATACAGTGATCCGCGTTGAGCTCTCGCGCTCTGTTTGCACGGCCTCTAACGCAGCCCTGGGCTCAAATAATACATACAAACTGTATTTTTATCGTGCTCCACATAAGTTTAGCTCGGCTGTCCCGCATGGGAGAATATCTGTTTTAATATTTATAAGGAGAATACTGTGGAACCGCCTGTATTTTGAGGCTTCAGAGTGCCGCGAAACGAACATTTACATACAGTATCTTACATACAGAATATACGACTCTTTAAACAATACTTACTCTTCTGAGACAACAAATGTAATTTTACACATTAAGCCAATAAATACGAATATTTTACTTACCAAAGTTGTATTCTAGTCAAATGTCCAAACTTTGAGGAGAAACTGACTAGAATGGCTGACGACCTTCTTCTCTCTTCAACAGCATTCAGGAGAATGACGAGATCTCGCGATAAGTGATGTTGTGAACGTGATATTGCTATTGAATTGAGTCAACAAATTTTTTTAAGTTATGAGGACAAATGTCCTAGTTCAGTCAACTTTCAAACTAGTTGAGACACTGAAAACTTAAAATTTTTAGTTGAATGAACAAATTCAGTAACTGCAAGTTGTGTCAACATAAAAAAATTCATTGAAACAACTAAACTGCTAAATAATTTTTTACAGTGTATGAGCAACTGCAGAAGTATTGAATACATCTTACCCCTGAGCTTGTGTTGTATTGTGTTTCCAGCACTTCATTAAAGCGATGGACAGTAACTGATTCCACTAATTCCAGATTGCTCCCCTGAACATGAATCTTCCTTCCACCACTGAATGCCATTGATACACAATATAAAAAAATACATATCTATTAATATTTAAATCCCCCACTTATTTTAGCATATGTGGCTTTTGCATGCACACATGCAGACTCACAATACCACACATTTCAGCAAACAATGGAAGTGAAACCCACCAAAAATATTAAGAAAGTCCTGGCTGTCAGAAAACAGTTTAAGCAAGAAAAGTCTAATAACAATCTGAGTTAGTAAACTGCAGATCTCAGAAATATGACAAAACATGCAGGAAATGACCTAATTGCAATCATTTGGTGTTGCATATATTTAATAAATTTGCTCTAAAAGTATCTCATCAGATCATTACTTTGTAAATATTATTTTTCCACATTAACAGCATTCTTGCTAATGTAATGACTAAAATGTTCTGTATGACATTAGATTCATTAATTATAATGTGCAGTTGTCATCTTGAGGAGCTGATGGATGTGGAAGACAGTGGTCTGACCTGCTCCAGCTGACTGTGGGCTGTATTCCAGTGCAGCTGGGCTGAGAACTGTAAGTGATGATGCTGTTACCATGACAACGGTCGTCAGGAGTAACAACACACACTTTCACTGTTCCTTTAGTTCCACTGGGAGGAATGTGGAACCTTAACGTGTCACTGGAGCGATCAAACACTGGAGATCTGAAGGAAGAGATATACAGTATGATTTATCTGAATCTACACACATTCATATATACACCACTAAACAAACACAGAGTCTCACTCTTTAGGAATGCACTCCAGATCCCCTTGAATACGGATTTTAGTAACAGATTCCAGGTTCCTTCCTCTTAGTAAAACATTGTTTCTGCCATGGAAAGAAACCTTGTTTGGCTCCAGAGAAAGAATCTCTGGCTTCTACAAAACACCAAAGGGTGCACTCAGTTACAAAACAATAACAAAAATTAAAATTAAAAAATTAAATTAAATTAAATTAAATTTATGCATTTAGCAGATGCTTTTATCCAAAGCGACTTACAGTGTGCATTTGTGCTATCAATTTTTACATATCATAATATAATATATCATAATATAATTTATAAATATTATTTTTATCACTAGTAGAAGTATCAGTATTATAAATACACATTGATAAAATATATTGTTAATTTGAATAAATAAATATTATATATCATTTTTAAACAATGATAATTGTGACGTCGAGGAAACAAAATCCTCAGACTCATTTTAAGTCATGTTAATTTGAAATAGGAACATTCTGTAAAAACAACATCCCTATCCTGTGACATTGGGCACATAATCAATCTGACACTTACATTGTAGACCATCTCAGAGAGAAGATATTTACATTCATCCTAAAGAGTAAAGAAAGAGCAGCTCATGTCATTCCTGAGTTCATTCAGTCAACACAATGATAGTTCAGCTATCAACACTGAATTTATATAAGTTTATTAAGGTTTTTTCCCCCGATACAGATATACTGAAGCACTAGAATGTAGGTTACACATTGTCTCACCTGTGTGTGTAACTGCAGCCCACTTCCATGTGTCCAATCACAACGCTTGGAGGAAGAGGACCAGTGACACCCAGATGAGACACACTGCACACACCTGTATTTAATTCATGTTATTTATCATTTCACTAGTTCACACTAACATATAATTAACTGAGGCATGGTATGCGTATTTGGCGTGCTGTCCGGGGAAGGGCTCCGAGCTCGGGAATGGCCCGAACCTAGAGTACCCCCCCTTCCCCGTCTATTTATAAACTGAAGTCGAAGTGAGGAGATGGGGTGGAGGAGGGATGCTGATAAACCGTCAATGGATAGAGGTAAGTCAGCGATATTTAAACTATGGGATTGATTACTTAATTATGGTCCACCTGTGTTGATTAGGCTAAGTATCTGATGCGCTCCTCCCGAATCTTGTTAATAAAAACATCATTTAAAAATAGGAGTTCAAAGTCTTTCAAAACTCTTATATACTATATTTTCTCACTGTGTATAAGAAGCATTCTGTGAATTTTCTGTGATACTGGAGCAGCTTGTCAGCGTCAGTGTCTCTGTGATCTTCTGATCCTCAATAGTAACTGTAGCAGAGACTCTTAAACCTGAAAAGAAAATCAAAAATGTTTATGATCATACATAATCATATAGAACATAAAATATTCACTGACAGAGAACCAACCTCCAGTGTACAGTAGCTGGTCAGAAAAACTACAGGAGCAGTTTGTGAAAACTGCAGGTGGATCAGACCCGTCACAAAGGTTCATGGTTCCTGTGTTGAAGGTACATGAGAAGGCAGGATTTCCTGTGCTCTCCAGACTCAATGAAAGATGTAGAGTAATCTGTGTAGAAGAGGGCAATGGCTGGTAAAAAGCAGTCTTCTAAATATTAAATAAATTATAATAAGTCAATCATTCTAGACAATGTCTACCTTAGAAGAATTCTCTGCCATCTGAAAAGAAAACAGCCGTGTCTGGAGAGAGTTTTTTGGGATGGACACCCATGAAGTATTTGAACATTCATCTTGAGTAGAACATCTAGATAAAGACAGCATCAATCAATATATCACTACAGAACTGTTGCATACTGCTCATCTTTTCTATGTACTGCAGATGAGAAGAAGTTATTATGGGCTACCACAATTTGGCCTTTTTATTTAATGTAGATGCAGCCTGAAACAGATTTAATTTGTGAAAAATCACATGTGATATAGACATGCTTACCTGTGTGTATTTACACACCAGCCACAGAGAGGATCCAGAGAAGCTCTGCAGTCTTTCAGAGTGATGTATTTAGCACACGAAACCACAGACACTCTTCTTAACTACATCAAAAACATGAACAGAAAGAGAGAAGTACGATGATTCGATCTAACACACTTTGACTAAAGAGGTTTGTGACTAATAGTCTGCTATGACTGTATGAATTACATGCTATGAATTATTTTTATTTACCACAGTGCAACAGTGGTAAATAAACAGCCTATTGTTTTTTTCTTCCATTTTATTGCAGACAAAACATCTCTAGGCCAGTATCACAAACACTAAAACATTTTTTTAATTGTCTACATACCTCATTTGTGTATAGTATCTTTTTTTTTTTTTTTTTTTTTTTTCACCAACTATAAGTCTCAATAGAAAAATACTTTAACAGAATCCATTAACTTAGATCTTAAGAAAGAGTAATTGGGAATCCCAGGGTCCAAATAATTTACAGTACACACGGTTCCAATATTTTGTAGAAATGGTCCATCTTTGAATTAATTATACATGTAAGGTATTCTAGTGGTAATAGCTCCATTAACACTTTTTGCCAGCCCTTCACAGAGGGGGCTTTATCAGAGGTCCACTTGCAAAAGAGTGTTTTTCAGTGCTGAAAATGTCATGACATTAAGGAGTCTTCTGTTAACCATAGAGGTTGCCTTACTATCAGGCAGTCCTAATAATGACAAAGGGTTTAAATCTAGATCCAAACTCAAAGTATTTTACACCAGTAATCCTGTATCAAACGGCAGAACCATAAACAGTGATTCAGAGTTCCAATTTCAGTCTTACATTTAAATGGGTAAAAGGAACTGTTAAAAGTGTGTCTGCGATCAGAAGATATATATGTAGCCTGTGCAGTATCTTCAGCTGAATTGCTGATTTTTTTTAGCACCCTCCCAGACTTCCTCTCAAACATCCTCATCAGTCGGAATTGATAGTTCCTTTTCCCACTTCTTCCTAATTTTCTGTGCGTCAGTGCCATTCATAGAGCATATAGTGTTATAGAAAAGGCTAAGCGATGATCTCCCAGTTGTTTGACAAAGTGTCTTTCAACTGGTGTACAGCATCTTAAAATAATGGATCAGTTTATCAAACATTATCAACTTTGAGCGAATAAAAACAAAAATAATATTAACATATCATTAACAATTGTAGGTGCGTATTCCTTTTAACGTGACCGGAAAAATAGATCTTACCAGTCACAAAAGTCAGTCAAAAAGGTCTGTAACAAATGTGAGTTTAATCAAAACACAAAATTCAGTGGTTCTTATATCCTATGATATTGCATTTTGAAATTCCTTTAACTCGTGTTTCCTTAAACATTTAAACACGTTTTATCCACAAATAACAGCAAGACGGTAAGAATACTGTTTCTGCCTTATTTCCCTAAGCGCACCTATTCAACCTCATCTAACAGCAAGTGCAGGGCCATTAAAGAAACAGAAATTAAACTATTCACCAAAAACATAAGAAAATAGTATTGAAACATATACAATGAAAATACCAAAATTGCCTCTCAAAGAAAGTTACAGAAGTTATACTTTACATCATTACTTGCAAATCAACGAACTGTTATAATATATATATTTATTGACATGTTAAATTGGCTTTTACAACAATAAAGATTAACAAAGATAAAAGGTGTATATTAATTTAATTTAATATTGATTAAGTGTCTGAAGACTGCCTGAATTAGTACTTCTGCATTGTTAAATTCAGAGGTTTGTAAATGTGGGGAATTCCTTTTTTTTTCCCAAATATTAAAACATGGTGTTGGATTAGCTTCTTGGTGAAAAAGTTAAAAAAGTGATTCCTTTTTATATTGCTCTTAAAAAGCATTGTAACGTTTTAATTATAAATTTTATACATTTTTATGTATTTAAAATGTTACATTCAGGAACTATTGATTAACATTTTTAAGACTTTTTTTTCCCCACTATAGTAGTTTATATACTATTGACAGTAGCGTACTGTGGGGTTTCAGTCAGGGCCTTCAGTAAGCGACTGTAAACTTCATACCCTTACACATTAATCTTACAAATCTCTGTAACAACTAACACAGCCATATGCGCATAATTCACATATTATTCTGCACACAGGCTCTCAACAAAAATGACAGCTGATTATATTTTTTTGATCTGTTAAACATTCATACATACATCTTTGAAATGGCGCGCAAAGGCTCCTCCTTCCCTCCGGCTCACCCTTCATCCTCAGTTGCTCTGGCTCCACATCAGTCTTCCCAAGCACCGCCTCCAACTCAGTTGCCTGTCTCTTCAGTGCTGCCTTGGACCTCTGGACCCTCTGTGTCACTCTGTGTCTGTGACATCCGTCTGCTCGGCTCCATCCTGGGCTTCTCATCCATCGTTGCAGTCTCCGTAAGTCAGCCCCCTGGTTTAGTCGGCTCTCATTCCACCATGGCTCCTCCCGCCGTCAACTCCACTGTGGGTCATCATCCTGGCTGGCCTCTGGAGCACCCTCCCTCCGCTGGTCTATATCTGTTGGTGCAAGGACGCACCGTTCTAGGATGGGGCGAACTGTGCTGAATTTTGTTCCTTTTGAGTTCTCCTTATTTGGTCATGTTCCATTCCTCGTTTTGTTAATTGATTACTCCCCACCTGTTTCAATTCCTCTGATTACTTTCCATGCCTTTTTAAAACCTGTCTGTTCAGTTCTGTTTTGTCCACTATTGATGTGAGGATACCAAGATTTGGATAAGTGTTTGGATGTGCCTTTACTACTCCTTTGAATCATTAAAAGAAGTGTTCATATATCTTCTTTGAAGTGCGCTTTACTTTGCACACCAACTCGTGTTACAGAATAGCAAACCAAAAGTAAGATTAGCAGTGTTTTTCTTACTTTTTTGTTTTGTTTTGCCCCTCTCCCAGAATGGCCTTACCAGCTGTCCAGCTCCTATGCCTGGAGCAGACGGTCTGTTAGCTAGAGGACCACACCAGGGACTTTCTCGATCTGGCGTGCCCACCAGCGAACCTTCGTGGAGTAGGTGCTGGTGAATAATGGATTCAACATTGGCCCCGCTGAGGAGGATATCTCCAGCCCAACTCCCGAACCTGAGACCAGCCAGCCGTCATCCCCATGCACGGAGTTAATGCCTGAGCCCACTGCAGACGGAGAGCCTGAGCCCGCCATGACTGAGCCGACCATTGCCACGGAGCCTGAGTCTTCATCATGGACTGACCAAGTGTGTGAGCTGGCAAGATCGTCTGTTCCAGATGTAGTTTCAATAGAGATCGGGGCCTTGGAGAGAGACTCTGCCCACCCTCCTGCCACTGAGGGTGAGCTGCATCTGGTTTCTGGATTATATTTTGAGGAATTTATAGATGTTTTCCAGACTGATTTAAATGTATTGGTTTGGTGAGACATTACCCAATGCCTGAATCTCCTGCATCTCCGCTGGGTCCGCCCAGCCCTGAATCTCTTGCGTTTCTGCTGGTTCCGCCCAGCCCAAGTCCATCTGTGTTCCCTCCCTGCCTCCCTCTCCCACCTCCTCTCAAACCAACCAGTTCCTCAACCCCATCTCCGCTGGTGCCGGTCAGTCATGCAGCTCACCCTCAGTCAGGGCCATCGGGGTACCATGATTTGCTGCAGGACTACCAGTCTCCAGCTCCACCTTGGCATGAGGATTCCCTATCTATGCCTCCAGCCTCAGAGCCCTGGACTCCACCTCGGTCCTTTGACCTATCGGCTCTGCCTTGATATCTAGCTCCCTCCTCTCCACCATGGCCCATCATCCCATCAGCTCCACCAGGCTCCCTCGTCCCTCCAGCTCTGCCTTGGTCAATCGTTGACCATCTGCCACCTCAGGACTCCACTCCTATGGCTTCGCCTCATCACTCCATCACTCTGGCTCTGTCAGGCTGCCCCACGCCCACCTCCCTCTGCTGGTCTCTCTCGTCGGTTCGAGGATGCACCGTTCCAGGAGAGGAGCGAACTGTTACAGTTATGGACTTCCTTCTTTGGTCATGTTCTGTTCCTTGATTCGTTAATTTTATTACTCGCCACCTGTTTCCTTTCCTCTGATTACTTTCCATGCCTTTTTAAAACCTGTCTGTTCAGTTCTGTTTTGTCCGCTATTGATGTGAGGATACCAAGATTTGGATTTGTGTTTTGATGTGCCCTTTCTACTCCTGTGAATCATTAAAAGAACTGTTTATATATCTTCTTTGTCATGCACTTTACTTTGCACACCAACTTGTGTTACAGCAGCCAGTCGATGAATTGCAGTTTTAGTCACTTCCTTGTTGGCTTCACTACAGAGAGCGGGAGGTTGCCACTCGGGGACACCTCGAAACATGATTGGGTGGGTTTTGACAAGAAAACCCGGCAAAACTGGCTAGGGGAAGCACTGGGCCCGTAGCTGGACCGAGCGCCAACCTCCTGCTCTCTCTCGTACTAAGATGTCGACTGCCCATTCTGTCAACTTTGAGCTTCAAAAACGCACTTCAGAAATCTGAAGGTGACACACGGACACTATGTCCATATTTTTATACAGTCGATGAGCTGAACCTAGAGGGCGTGCTTTCATGTAACGTCAAAATTTGATTGGCTGATAATTCAGATGCAACATCTTTGAACAAAATGGAAGCGCTATGTGCAGTGCTGGCCCCAGACTTTTATTTTTTTTAATGTTAGATATTCCAGTTCAACCTCAACGAAACTAATCATAGGCCATTTTTGGACATTATACAAATGAAATAAATAACTAAATAATAATTAAATAATGATAACTAAATAATAATAATAATAAAATTAGTTTACACAATTTTATTTTTTATAGGGCAAGCAGAGAAGGCCCTACTGACCCTGATGGCCCACCACTGCCTATATATAATATTTGTATTTTTTTGTTAATTGCACATTTCTAAACTTCACCTGTTTCTTCAGAGCAATGTAAATATGTCTGATATCTACTGGATCAAACTGCATTCTGGGAAACACTTCTCGTTCATCATCAGATTTGAAAAGCACTGTTGGACAGCCTGGAGTGGAATTCTTATACAACACAAGCTAGAAAAACAGAAATACAAAGCATGAATTATAACATTAGTAATTCAAATGCAGAATAATAAAAAAACTGATATAGCTATATGTGTAAATTGAAATGGTCTACAGGTATTCAGAAATGAAAACCCATTGAGAATAGTGAAACTAAAGGCATATGTGTTCGAGAGAGAAGTGAAAGAGACCTTTATGAGTTGACCATCACTGGTTCCTATGAACAGCACAATCCAGGATCCACTTCTAACTGCTGCCACTGCTGACATTGAGCTGTACTTGAACACCGGAACACTTGAGAGTGACTGAAGTTCAGTATCACGCTGAAACACAAACAATGAACTGAAACTTTATATGACTTTAGTTAAATATACGTTTAATCATTCAACAGATTCAGGTTATTCTATCTTTATAAGATTTTCTTATTTTTTTTAAGTGTGTATATTAAACACATGAATGCAGTTTCCAACCTCAGAACCACATGTATTTTCACCATTATGACAGAAGCCCTTCACTCGTCCTTTAACATGACTGATGTCGTACAGAGCCAGCACGCTGTTCTCCGGATCCTGCTGATTCTGTGCACTGAACACACCTGCCCAAATAACTCTGTTCACTGAGGGAATAACGGTGCTGGCGACGAGCACTGGACGAGCTTTATCACTGCAGCATCGTATCCTTGAAGCCTGTAGGGATTTGATGATTTCTGTCTTTCTTCCTTTAGAGCTGTTCATCCACAGGACGACCACTTTCCTCTCGGAGTCAGTCTTTGTGTTGAGAAATAAGTAAGATTCTGAGGGTGAATCTCTCTGGAATCCATCAACAAACTGCACATCTCTCACAGTGCTCTGAATGCTGGGATCTAATCCTTCTGCTATTCTTGAGAAAATCCCACCAAATTGAGAGTCTAAAGTGTTCCACAAGATAACAACAGAATACCTGGTATCTTGAGGATTTGCATCGTTTTCTTTTTTCCCAACCAAAAGGTACCTACTGCTACTTGTACCGGCTATGAAGGCAACAGATTTCTCATCCTGTCAAGGTCCTACCAATATATTGCTTTCATAGTAAATGCTGTTTGTGATGTCATTTATATCAAGAACCTCACAATATCCTTCTTTAAAGGTCCCGCACGTTATCAATGAATGTTAACTTTGTTGTGTTCAGTGGCTTTAGTGATGTCTTTCCTCTTCTCCTCATAAAGATCGAGACTCATCTGATATAGTCGATGATCAGTAAGAACAAATAACTTACTGTTACCCACTACAAAGTCCTTGATATCTCCATCGAAGTCATGCACATCACCGCAAATGCAATATGTCAAAAGTAAAAGTATTCCAAGTAATCTTCTCATCTTATCTGATGAGCAGCTAAGGTTTAGAGATCTTGTCACAGAGATCAACTGCTCTCAGACGCGTGCCCTCGTGAAGTCAACTGAAGTGAAAACCGCGACTCTGAGGATGCACTTTTTTGGGGGAAGATTAGTTTGGGTATTAGTGTGTCAAACATTTACTCAAAGTATGTAAACGCTTACTTGGCAGAGTGCAAGCAAAAAAATCTATTCACGTAACACGTTTAATTGTGTTTTATATTCACCTAGGTAGCCCTATTTAAAAGAAACAAGTGGTTACTCTGTTCATTAAAACATTTAATGTTTTATTTAAGAATGAGATTTTGAGTTCATGAAACAACATATTTAATCACAGTGTTAGGTGTGTTTTCTAACAACTTTGTGCCATAACTCAGTGTCCGTGTCTAACTAACTATAGGCCTACTCTAGAAATAAATATGAAACAACATTGTTAACCTGAAAAATACCATGAAGCCCATAACTACTATGTTCAAAAATAATTAGTTTCACATACACAAAGAAACTATACCTACCGGTTTTGTAACAGTCTCTCCATAGGCCTACTTTTATTTTGATCACTGTCTAATGATTATGATCGTCCAGGGGTGCACATCGGCTTTAAAAAAGATTGTGTGGCCAACACAACACAAGCTGACAACAAATCTTGTCACCCAACATGTAGCCTGTGGTGTCCAGCCACTGCTTCTGCAGGATATATCACATGGCAAAATGGTATTAAGTAATTCTACATTTATTGAAAATTAGAAGTTTATTTTACTGCTAAAAACAAATGCTGCACAAGCTGTGCTGTGTGCTGCTGAGTGCTCTTAAATTTGCGCTCTGATGATGTTGCGTTTATGTGTATTTGTCCATTTAAATATACACCAGACTCTAATAGATTTCATACTTTTTGACTCTGACAGGAGACGTTTGACAGTCGAGCTCTTAACATGTAAACTGCATTATATCATATTTTTTATGAATTACAGGGAACATAAAATAAACCATATTGTATCAGTTAAAGCTGAAATATACATTTGAAATAATATATAGAGTTAGAAAGGAAATTTATAGATACATAAATTTATAGTCTCTAGTCTTTGGAATAAAAAATCCTAGTTTTTCTTTTCTTTTTTTTTTCTGGATAATGCTGAGAATAATTTTTCCTTCATATATGGCCAGGTGTATTGTGTGGACTGAGGCAGAACAGATTCTTTGTATTACCCATCCCGAGAACATAATTCCCAACTGTGATCTGAAATTACAATGAAAGAAGTTTCTTTTCATCTTTATGTAAATCTAACTTAAGTTTACAAAAGATGTATATTAAACTTAACACAGCAGTGTTATCAAGTCGAAATTTTCTTAAAAAATCCATGGAACAATTGAAAATACCGAAACCATACTCACAGTGAGTGAGTCCACTGCTGGCATGGCTCCTGATTTTCCTGTAATCATACAGATGATGGCATTGGACTCAATCACATGGATACTTCTGATCTCCCTGTAGACCTGTCACAGTCACCTCATTCATACTCAAATTCAACATATCTGCCTTTTTCTGAGAAACAGAGTCCCAAAAGAATAGTTAGTCCTATCAATGCACAGTTGCCAGCTCAAATTCTAGGCAACAGATCTAGCTCTTCTGAAGAATTTTTTTACCTGAATGTTCACCTGTAGATCATTGGCCAGCTGTAATGTGGTGAATTCTGTGAAATCTGGATCAGGCTTGTAGAGAAAATAATCCACACAGTCCACTGCGTTAGTTTGTTTACTAAGCGTGCAGAACAACCACCCCATAAAGCATTACAATAATCTAACCTTGAGGTCATAAATGCATGGATTAACATTTCTGCATTTGACATTGAGAGCATAGGCCGTAATTTAGATATATTTTTTAGATGGAAAAATGCAGTTTAGGACAAGTAAATAAGGAAAAACAATATACAAATTGACAATTGTATGTGCAGGTATAATGCAATAGACAGTTTTGTATGTACATGTATATTACGTACAGATTGAAATGTAGATCAAATATGTGTGTTAGATAAAGTTTATGAGTGAATTGTGTTGTGTTCCACAGTTATTGTCGTGTATTCGTAAGATGGCTTGCCTGAGCGAAGAAACTGTTTCTGTGTCTGGTCGTTCTGGTGCTCACAGCTCTGCAGAATCGACCAGACAGCAACATTTCAAAGAGGAAGTGTGCTCTGTGGTGGATCTAGAGATTTTTTCCTGGGGTGGCATGAGGTTTCAGAAGGGGGGCCATGGATATTATTCATAATTTAAAATGCTATGGTATTCTGAGTAGGGATTGAAAGTAGTGGGGTACTTTTACTTTTTGTGATTGAGTAGAATTTCAGTCATGTAGGGCTAACTACAAAATGCGTGGTCAACCAGAGAGAAAACGGTCACGTTGTTGATAACAGGTGTTCATGTGAGTCAAACGTGCAGCTTGTGCATCACCAGCTTATGACACCACTTAGATATCTCAGTTTAATTTGGCATGTCGACCATTTTCCAAAATTGGATAGTCATAGATGCTGGGAAAGTGGATGCATGCCAATTTTGTGACAGCAGTAGCTTAAACACACATAAAGAGCTAGACTAACATTAGACCCTTATCTGACCAGACGATCAAAGAATAATTTGATGAGATAGTAAAGTATTGCAGATGTAAATTAACTGTCTGCTTATGGACTTTTTCGACTGGGTGTCAAACTTACCTCTAAACTCACTGCTAATTGTTTATCAACCTCTCTTCTCAGAGACACTGCGTACTGCAGACAGATGCTCGGCTGCCCTGCGGCCACTGTCTGATGAAATTTTGTGGGGGTCGCTGCCGTGCTGGTTACGAGTGAAACCATTGTGACTGTGATTCTAAATCAGCGATATCTGTTTGAGAGGAGTTTGTTGCGGGTCTCCTTTGCCATCAACGTGTAGGCTACGAACATAAAATAAACTTAAAAATATTATCTGATTTATAAATGGGGTGGCGTAGATCCGCTTCTGAGTGTGCTGGATGTGAGGGGTCCAGAATGATTTTGCCAACATTTTTTCTCACTCTGGATGAGTACAGTTCTTGAATAGAAGGGAGGGTACCAATGATTCGCTCAGCAGTCCGAACTAGCCTCTATAGTCTTCTGAGGTCAGATTTAGGAGCTGAGCTGAACCAGACAGTTACTGAAGTGCAAAGGCTGAATTCAATGATGGCTGAGTCGAACTGTTTCAGTAGCTCCTGTGGCAGGTTGAACTTCCTCAGCTGGCGAAGGAAGTACAACCTCTGCTGGGCCTTTTTCACAATGGAGTCAATGTGATTGTCCCACTTCAGGTCCTGAGAGATAGTGGTGCCCAGGAACCTGAATGACTCCACTGCAGTCATAGTGCTGTTCATGATGGTGAGTGGGGGGAGTGCAGGGGGGTTTCTCCTGAAGTCCACGATCATCTCCACTGTTTGGGCATGGTTGTTGAGACTACACCAGACAGCCAGCTCTTTAACCTCCTGTCTGTAAACAGACTCGTCAATGTCCTGAATGAGGCAGAGGAGTGTGGCATCGTCTGCAAACTTCAGGAGCTTGACAGAGGGGTCCTTAGACGTGCAATCGTTAGTGTACAGGGAGAAGAGCAGTGGGGAGACAACGTAACCCTGAGGAGCTCCAGTGCTGATTATACGGGTGCTGGATGTGCATTTTCCCTGCCTCACTGTCCCACTGACTGTCAGGAAGCTGTTCATCCACTGACAGACAGAGGTAGGCACAGGGAGCTGATTTAGTTTGGGCAGAATGAGGTTTGGAATGATAGTGTTAAGGGCCGAGCTCAAATCCACAAACAGGATCCTCACTTAAGTTCCTGGTCTATCTAGATGTTGCATAATGCAGTCCAGTGTTTACTGCATCATCCTAAGATCTATTTGCTCTGTAGGCAAACTGAAGAGGATCCAGCAAGTGTCCAGTAATGTCCTTCGGGTGGGCCAGCACAAGTTTTTCAAATGACTTCATGACCACAGATGTTAGAGCCACTGGCCTGTAGTCATTTAGTCCTGTCATTTTGGATTTCTTTGGAATGGGGATGATGGTGGAGTGTTTGAAGAATGTAGGGACTTTGTACAGCTCTAGTGATCTGTTGAAGATCTGTTTGAAGATGGGAGCAAGTTGGTCAGCACAGGATTTCAGACAGTCTGGTGTAACCTGGCCCTGGTGCTTTTTTTCCTTTTCTGCTTCCGGAAGACCTAGCGCACCTCATCCTCACTGGTGTGAATTGCAGGTGTTGGGGTCGAGAGGGGATGCAGGAGGTGTGAATGGTAAGAGCGGTTGTGTGAAGAGGTGTTCAGGGTGGGTTGCAGGAGGTGTGAATGGTGTGAAGGGTTGTGTGAAGAGGTGTTCAGGGCATGTGATGGGTGTTTTTTCAAACCTGCAGTAAAACTCGTTCAAATCACTTGCCAGTTGTTGATCCATAGTGCTGGTGTCAGTGATAAGGAGAGAGGACCCAAAAGCAAAAGGCGATTTGACAGTCTTTAATGAAGAATCTCAGTATTCAAAAGGAAACACAGGTAGCCGTTGAGGCGGAATGATCCAACACAAAGTCTCTGGGTTATAATTCCAACAGATAATAGACTCAGCACCACAGGAACAGAAGGTCTTTCAACAGAGAAGCAACAGAAAACTGCGGTCTGGACCGGCCACGGGTAAACCCCGGGAGGCAGAGAGAGAGAGAGAGAGCAGCTGGGTCCATTCAGAGCATGGATACACCAACCGTGGACCACTCACGTAACTGGAGGATGAACAGAGCAGAGGCGAGGTGATAAGGCAGTTAATCAGGTTCACTCTTCAGACAGGACACGACACGACAGGACTACACAGAGGTAAGGAGAAAGGTTATGGATAAGCAACATCAGGCAATAATCTGACAAAGAACAGAGGAAAGGAAAGCCTAGAAATAGAGAGTATAATCAGAGAAGGTAGGAAACAGGTGCGGAGAGGGTGCAGAGATGAGATGATAGAAAGCAGCTGAAGGTGAGTGGGATAATGAGCTAGATTGTGAGAGCGTGAAATGAAAGACTAATGAGCAAGAGCGGGCGAGAGCGAGAGCGAGAGCGAGAGAGAGAGAGAGAATCCCAGGATCATGACAGCTGGGGGATGGGGTCTTGTAGTTGATTATCTCCTTCAGACTTTTCCACACTGCTGCTGAGTCGCCGGAAGTGAGTCCTTATTTTTCAGAATAATTAATTCCTCTTTGCCTCTCTGATCTTCTTTACAAGACATTGTCCCAGTTCCTGTAAGCATCTTCTTTGGCCTGACCAAGCTGTCTGAGTTTTGCAGTGAACCATGGTTTGTCACTGTTGTTAAGTAAGTAGGGTTGGCTATCTTTACATTTTATTGATTCCGATTCTTATCAATTCCTAGTTTCAATTCCAATACATAAAAAAAAAATCCAATATAAAAAAATGAAGTAAAACATTTAGATGTCAAACATGTATTGTCTTTTTACAAAGCATTCTGTTGCAGCTGAATAACATGAATAACAAAAATCAGCAGCCTAAAAAACACTGCAAGATAAATTTTGCCTGTGCTTACAAAAAAAAAAAAAAAAAAAAACGCAAAACCACTAAATTTATATACATTTCAAATATTAAAGTGTTAAGGACAACTAGACAGTCAGTAATAAGATAGGAACAAACAAATAAATGAGCAATATCATAAAGATATACAACTAAACAAAATTTCAGGTAGCTACATAAACTGTAATTATATGTTTATAAACACTGCATAGTTTTATTTTTATAAATAAAATAAAAGTTTATCAATTAAAGTTTTTAAATATATTCAGTCAAGATTAATGAATGATTATCTTTTGTTCTTCGATTAACATTAATGATAGGCAGTGCGTTTATTACTGTTGTCTGTGTGATTTCTGTTTTATCTGTTTACATTCACACAAGACATAAATGTGTTTATGATGATATACTGATGTAGTTTTCTGTATATTGGTCGACAAATATGAAAAAAGTCAGTTTCGGCTTGGAACAACCTTTTCTACAGTTGAAATACACAGAATGGTCCAAGAACAGACACAAACCGGGAACCCACAGCGCAACCGCCGACCGCCGCTCTCTGTGCACGTGCTTGTGCTTCAAATCATGTGTGCTGCACATAAACAGGGCGCAAATTCTTTCCATTCCTGCACTTAATCATTTTTTTAATCAAATGCGAACGCAGGAATCGTTATGAATCGAAATGCACGCAACTTATCGAATACCCAGTTCTTAGAAATTTGGAACCAATACCAAACCCTATAAGTAATTAAGTTTAATAAGTCTTGGTAGGAATGCACATGTGATATAAGATGTTACAGTCTCTGTGAGCTCGTCCAGATCGGTGGAAGCAGCTTCAAAAACACTCTAATCAGTGAGGTCAAAATAAGCTATTAAATCCTGCTCTGCTTCATTAGTCCATCTTTTTACAGTCCTTAATACAGGTTTAGCTGATTTTAGTTTCTGCCTGTAGGTCGGTATAAGATGAACCAAACAGTGATCTCACAGCCTCAAAGCTGCTCATGGAACAGAGTGATATGCATCATTTATTGTGGTGTAACAGTGATACAATATATTACTGTCTCTGGTGGGACATGTGATATACTGTATGTATTTTGGCTGTTCACGGGAGAGTTTTGCTTTATTAAAGTCCCCAAGAATGATGAAAACAGAGTCCAGGTGTTGTTGTTCTGTCTCTGTGATCTGATCAGTGAGTTTTTGTAAAGCCGAACTCATGTACCTGTGAGGGAAACAGGCCAATTTAGCTCAAAGGGAATCATTTAAGATTTTAAAGGGAATTTGAACAGAATCACTGTTTCACGGCTGATCACTGAGGCGGCCAGCGATTCACTTAATGAGCCGTTTAACATCAAATCTGCACTGGATATGAATATCCAAATTATGGTGAAAACACTATTAATTAGCACAGTAACAAGATTGGCAGTTTAAGACATTAACTTGTCAGCACAAAACACAAGATACTTCTCTTTTCAATATGAATAAGGCTTTGTTAGATAAATCTAAGACATATAAGCTAATCTAACACATAAGCACACGCACTCACACATTCACACAAGTTGCAGGAAGATCGAAAGTTAGGAAAGGATGAGTTTAAGAGAATGAAAATGTGGAATCCCAAGTTTACAGCAATACGTGAAATTGCACAGACATGAACAGCCATCGATCATTTAATTAACCCTTGCATTGAGTTCCTCACTGAGGTTAAAATTATATTAGATACACCAGTACAGATCAGAGCCTGGAGATAAAGTTACTTGCATCATCTGTGTAAAGGGGTTCCCTTTGTTTACATTGGAAAGGGGGTTTCCCCAGGTTGCTGATTGGCTGGTTCAGTAGTAGTTGAAGTGACGTCTTGGGAAGCCCGTGGATGGGCGTCGGCTGACAGCGCGGAGTTGTGTGGGCTGGTTGAAGTTGAACGGGCACTCAAGGTCAGACTCTGAGACATGATGTTACAAAACTTAATTCAGAAACCGTAAAGTAAAGTTTGACGAGACTAGGTGGGGTTTCTTCTCATCGTGGTGAAGTTAACTGCAGGCATGCAGGCCGAAGCACGCTGGAACCACGCTCAAAGAACGCTAGAAGTCATGACTAAAAGCAGCAGCAGAAAAGCAAACGCTAAAAGCTAAAAAGCTAAAATCAGGCATGACTAATAGCAAAAGCTAAGAAACAAATCTAATAGCTAAAGCAGGATTTGATGGTGTTCTGACCGGCCTTTTGGCCACACCTCAAAAGTTGTCTTGAACAATTAGATATTGTCTTTGCTCGGGGTAACATAAATCATGTTATCTTATCAAGCACGTGGTCTGAATTTTCCCGCTCTTGCAGGGTCTAATTTTGGACATGATTCCCATAACAAGAATATGATACATTTGACAAATAACTGATGGTCAGGAATGTTTCAAAACAAAAGCAAAACCTCGATTAATTGAACATTTTACCTCGATTACGATTAATGAATGATTATTTTGTTTCTGTTTTGTTTTTTTGCCCTCATAGTTCACTGACAAGGTTTGTACTGTAAGCAGGGCCGTAGCTGGGGTTAGCAGGGCCCCGGTACAGGTTGTACCAGTGGGCCCTGTTTGAAAGTGTTTAATTTGAGTTCGTTCTGTTTATTTGTTTGTGCTATTTACACAGTGTTTAATTTTTTCAAGTTTGTAAGTGTCCAGGTACAGAAACTGAATAATTAAATGTAAAATAGCACTGTAAAAATTAAACATACAGTCAACCCAAAATTTATTCAGACACCTTCAACATTTCTCACATTATCAGTTTATTTGCTATAGTTTAGAAAATGGTAATAAAATTTGACAAAAACTCAGACAGAGTTAAACTGTCAGAACAAATGAATCTTGATAATTTCAGATAACTTTGGTTGTAATCCATTACATATCTTTCTATCAAACAAAACTTCAGACAACAGTCAATACTTTGTTGTCCAATTACCAAGCAATGATTAATTGTGTTCATTCTGTGGTGTGAAAAGGTTGCATTAGCAATTCCGCAAAGGAGAGCTCAGTTCAGTGTTACTGTCTTTGAGACGCGGCTCTCTCCTCGCGTGCGCACTGAGCACAGCGCAAGTAAGCAGCTGCTCAGTTCAGCTTTTCAGCGTCTTGTGTTTGAATGCTTTAAAGTTTTTCGAATGGTTAAATTGGCAAGTGGCAATGCTTAATAACACGTGAAAATGATACGCTGTCATGACGACACACAGCAGCGTTCTGTCAACTGTCCTAAGGCCGGCGACACACTGGATGCGTGGCGCAAGCGTCTCAGCCGCGTGGCATGCCGGTTTTTAATTCGTGTTGGAAGCTTTTCCAGGCAAAATATAATAGGAAAATGTGTTTAAATGTCATTTTGTACACAAATACATATGAATTCCTGATATTTTGATATTTTAAAGTCTATAGGTTGACATAAATTCAGATATAAATGTTATTAAAAAAATAAATAAATAATTATCGATTTTCAAATATTACACCTGTCACTGTCTATTACTGTCTATTTCGCCGTCAATACTTTTGATGGTGTCCTTTATCAGTAGGCGTAGGTGTAGGTGCGTAAAAAAAAGTATTGTTGTAATGAAGACATGAGCCTGGTCTGTCAACGGTCTCCCTCTACAGCAGCAGCGCGCCAGCGCCGCTTCAGGCACGCTTCTGGTGTGTAAAGGCTATAGACAGTAAAAGAAATGGACACAGCGACCCCATTGGAATTCAATTGAGACAAATGAAGCCCAGTTTTAACGTTTTTTAGCACTTCCGTTTCTGACGCGCAGACTCAATCGAAGCTTGACGACGTCAGCAACCTGTCGGACAGATGTAAATCTTCTAAGTGGCTGTGCGTGCAAACTGCCATCGTTAATCTGGCAGAGACGGCGAGCTTGAGCGGGGAGTTCTTTGTCGTGAGTGAGCAGGAGTAAGTATTCTGATTAATTATTTTGTATAGTATTTTAAAATGTAACGCCAGTACGCCATATTAAGTTAATTGCCTGCGAGCTTCTCCTCCTGTCTGTACGGTAATGCGACAGAGAGCCGAGTGGTTATGACGCAATCGTTAGCCTATTTTTTACAAAAACTGTTTATACTGGGCCATAATGTAACATAGAAGGTAATGGAGCCCTTTATACATTGTCGTGTATCTTTAGAAATAAATAATGGACAAACAGAATCTTTAAACGCCTCAGATGTAAAGTTATTCGCTGTCAAAGTGACGCCAAAATGAATGGGAGTCAATGGGAATGCTAACGCAAGTGAAGTTCTGCTAAAAGATGGCAGCCCCCACCCGACTTCAACTTCCGGTCGAGTTCCTTGCCCCTTGGTAAAGACACAGAATCCGCCACGCTTCTGGGACGCTTCAGGCCGGCGACACACTGGATGCGTGGTGCAAGCGTCTCAGCCGCGTGGCGTGTTGGTTTTTAATTCGGCTTCCATGTTAACAGGTTAGAGCTTACAGACCGCCTGCGTGAGACGCGCGTCTCAGGCGCCGCTCGAGCCGCGCGGAAAACACTTGCTTGCTAGAAATAGAACCGACGCCTATTTTTACCGCGACGCGCGCGTGTTGGAAGCTTTTCCAGGCAAAATATAATAGGAAAATGTGTTTAAATGTCATTTTGTACACAAATACATATGAATTCCTGATATTTTGATATTTGAAAGTCTATAGGTTGACATAAATTCAGATATAAATGTAATTTAAAAAATAAATAAATAATTATCGATTTTCAAATATTGCACCTGTCAAACATAATCTATTTCGCCGTCAATACTTTTGACGGTGTCCTTTATCAGTAGGCGTAGGTGTGTAAAAAAAAGTATATATTGTTGTAATGAAGACAAGAGCCTGGTCTGTCAACGGTCTCCCAATACAGCAGCAGCGCGCCAGCGCCGCGTCAGGCACGCTTCTGGTGTGTAAAGACACAGAATCCGCCACGCTTCTGGGACGCTTCTGGGATGCTTCAGACTAGGGCTGCAACTAACGATTATTTTGATAATCGATATATCTGTCGATTATTTTTACGATTAATCGATTAATCTTTATGTACTTATATTTTAGTTTTGCCCATTTTTTTCCAATTAAATTATTAACAAAGGGTCTTTATCATTCAACATAGACTTTTAGAGATTTTAATAATTTTGCATCTTCATATCCTCATCAAAAATATACCTGGAGTTTGGTTTTATTATGTGTTAGTAATTCTTTGTCAAACTCTTCTGCAATTAAAACACTGACCCATACTCTAGCAAATTTCACAAGATTTCAAATAATGTTTTCACCATGGCAGTCCTTAGGGCTCCTAAAGTAGTTTAACATCCCAAACAAAGCTTATTAAGGAATCTTATTCACGAAGAATAAGAATAAAACAGAATACATTTGCAGTACATTGCATTTTTTTTTTTTTTTTTTCCTGTAAACACACAACTTATACCTGGGAAACAGCTTTATAGCTTATGCTGTGAAATTGTAAATAATCCTTCGACTAAAGTGCCAGTGGAATGAAACCTGAATGGAACTCACAAATTTAAAGTAAAATCCATCAGAAGGTTGTTCAGAAAAAATAAATAAATAAATTGACACACACAAAAAAACCTGCTGTGTGAAAAAGAGCAAAAAATGCATTTCAAATACATTTAAACATTTACTTCTCATTCAGTCATAATTAGGCTGCAAGACTGAATTATGAACTGGTAAATGAAAAACTGACCACAGAACATCTTTAAATGTTAACTGTTAAAAAGCAATGTTATCAGCTTTAATGACTTAACATTTGCAAACAACATTGTACTGGAGAATCTGCACAATAAAAGTCTTAAGCCGTTTAGAGTTTAGAGGTTACTCTTCTTTTTTGAAGGCTCAAAGTAAAGTTCTCCCACACTTTCTTTCTCAAGTTTAGTCCACTCCCGTCTGTCTCCACCATCTCGCTGCTGCAGACGCAGTTCGGGAAGCACGTGACATAAAACGAGGCCAGCTATTGGCTATTCGCTACTTCTCCTGCTGTACTGGCTGAATAAAACCTCTGGTGGCTCATTACTGCCACACTTTGGTCATCGCAGATTTAAAATATGCACAAAATGAGCTGCTTATGGCCAATAAAAGTTCTTTAGCAACTAATCAATGACTAAATTAGTTGACAACTATTTTAATAATCGATTTTAATCGATTAAATCGATTCGTTGTTTCAGCTCTACTGACACGCGGCACTCACGCCACGCAGCCAGTGTGTCACCGGCCTCAGACACGCGGCGCTTACGCCACGCAGCCAGTGTGTCACCGCCCTAACCCCTCATTTACACTGAACACGTGTGCGACGCATTACGGCTGAATATAGGCGCCAAGTCTATTTTTGACGGACGGCGTCCAAGTCGCACCGGAAATACAAAATAAAAGTAACAAATCCCTGTAAATTTCAATATAAACACCCTGTGCAGACTCCCAAACGTATTGCATGTATATTGGCAATATATCCTTGGTAGGAGACAAGAAAAGGACGACGAGAGATTCATTCTGGAATCAGAAAAACACATCGGACAGGCAAATCACGTGGTCTCACGCATCCAGTCGCTCCACTTCTGATATGCTCCCGGTGTGAGTTGGCACCACGTGGAGGACGGAATAAAACCTTGTTGCAGCCGTAATGCGCCGCACATGTGTTCAGTGTAAATGAGGGGTAAGCGTCTTTTTAGACTGGCCTCAGCCAGACGGTTGAGATTGACTAGTAAAGGTGGGATTTTTTTCCTATTGAAAGCACGATCTGACATCATAGCTCACTATCAGCAGTTATTTTATCTATGCATTTCTTATAGATTATTGCTCGGTGTAAGAGATAATTAAAGATCAGATAAAGATAAATTAGCACAGTACCAGTATGAGTGATTGCATGTGTGAATTAGTCATTGTGTCTCTATATTGTGAAGCTGTAAATTGTAAATAGCCTAGTTCCTTCAAAAGTAGAAAAATATACTATAATAAGTTTAGAGATTCTAAGCTACTTTAGTAATCTCAGAACAGCGCTGACAACTAGTTTTTGCGTTCCTCTGTGCACGCGATCTTCACAGCTGTTTATATGAGTTTTCGTGCCACAATGCAGCTGCGCAAACACGGTAGCTCGATATAATAATACACATACGACCGTCTAATCGCTTGAATGTCCAAACCATAAAACAAATACAACTGACAAAGTTTTGTGAAGACGCAAGGCTCACCGCTCGCGTGCCATCACTATGTGTTGAACTGGCGTTCACCTCTGTGTTTTGCTTTTATGCCACTGACAGGACGGGGCAGAGTCATGTGGCTACACACACGCTAGTGTGCTTTTAAGGGGGAAGTATTAAAAGGATTAAAAAAACGAAATAACCGACATGGGAAAATTAAGTCGGTTAGAGGTTCTGAATTTTGGTTTTGATTACTTTTCGATTAATCATCCAGCCCTATGTTATAGCCTGCCTCTAATATTTTTTTCTAGAGTTGTTCTGATTCCGATACTAGTATAGAGCTCGGGCATAGACGTTATGGAATGGTGCATTGTGGGTAACGGCGGCCATTTTAGAGGCATTGCAAAGCAGGTTTGTAATAAGATAATAGCCGGTCTCCAGAAAAAGTTATAGAACGTGACAAAAAAAGTTGCCTATACCTATACGGACAAACTAATAATGAAGCCAAACAACGCTACTTAAAAAAAAAGAGGTTGTAGGCGGAATCGATTCCTATGAACACATGAAAGTTTACCAAGCCTCAGTTTCCCTGATAATTTATCCTACCGGGTCTGTGGAGTGAGCGCTTACACCTCCGATCAATTAAAAAATTTAAAGTCACTGGAGGCTCACCTGCAGATAACAAATGGATCTGCAAATTAAACATGGAGAAAACAATCGTTCTCACTAAGGAAATGTTAACATTAACCAAGCATCAGTGGTGACACACACACACTTTTCAGATTCTGCTAGCTATGAAGCTTGTCTATGCGGTTAGTTACACTTCAGGAGTAATTATTCACCTATCATACTTGCAAAAATCCACTGTTTTCATCCGGTAGTTCTGTAATCCGGTATAATATTGACGAACATTCACCTCAGACACAATCCACCATTCACCAAAACAAGACGCTTAACTTCCTATTTTGAAGTTCGTTCCAGTTTTTTTATTTTATTTTTTTTAAACAAGTTGTCCAAATTTGTTAAATACAGTCAGCACAAAAATATCAAAAAGCAAATTAAGTTCAGGATTGGGTCAAAAGAAAATGTTTAAACAAAAAATACGGAAACTAAACTGACTCCAAAAACTAGAGAAAGCGTAATGTGTCTGTGTCTGAGTTTGTGTGTGTGTATGTGTGTGTGAGAGAGAGAGAGAGAGAGAGAGAGACCATACACAACATGTCTCACCATAACTATGTATAATAATATTATCGAAGGTGATGGTTTCCCTCCGTACAGCGGCGACCCAAGCCATCTGACGCCTCTTGGTGATTTCAGACACCTTGTATTTTTTTTCCAAGTAGGAAAATGTTGAAAACTAATATGATTCATTTCACCCCCCCTTTAATTAGTTGAGTCAGTTACTGTACTTCCCTCTAATAAAGTGATTAAAACACAATACAACACAACATTTCCACAACCAATAAAAGAGAAACCTGCCATAAATATTAAGAATGGCCTGGCTGTCAGAAAACAGTTTGCTCTTGATAAACTTTAAGCAAGACTAGATTAAGGTAACACCTTGTAATGGAAATGTCATTATCTGTTTTTCATCTCTTCTAATGTGATCTCTGCAGGTCATTACTTTGCAATCTTATTTTTCCTTATAAACACCATTCTTGCAAATTTCATCACTAAAATAGTCTGTGTGACATAAGCAGGGCCACTGCTGGCCAAATGGGTGCCCTAAACAGGATTGTATTGTTGTGCCCCCCTTCCTCAAATATGATGATGAAATAAAAACTACTATAGGAGTGAAAATAGAACTTTAATCAAATAAAAAAGTAAATGAATAAATTGTATTATTTACAAATTACAATTGTAGCTCTCAACATTTACCTATGGCTATAACTTTATTATGACTCTAATTTATTTTATAGTCTTAAGCATTCAGAAATCATGCAAAAGGAAATTGAGCACTTTTACTATGATAAAACCATGGTTTATTTTTGTAAGGGTTGTTATGTGCACTTTTTTTGTTGAAGAAATTATAAAGGCTGTGTCATCTATAGCAACAAGGGGGCCAAAAATGAAAGATTAAGTGAATATTTGAATTAAATGTTTGGTCAGTAGCCTAAACAAGGAATTGATTGTCCTGTAAGTGTAACAGCAGCAATTAAATGTCATTTGGCTCCCTTTGCAGGCATTTGTAATAACATGTACATAAATTGTTTATTTTGTATTTGCCTATATTATGTATTTTAACAGTGTTATTATAAACCAATCATTATTGCCTCATAGTTTTTTTATATAATGCATTTTAGTTCATTTTAAAGGCTATTGATGGCTTAGGTCTGTTTATAGCAACAACAACAACAACAAAGTGTTACAGTATATTAATATATCTTTGTAAATTATTATGTATTTAATTATTAAGTAACAAAACCATGGTAAATTTGCAGTTACTATGGGTACAAGAACGATGATTTGTGGTGTTATTGTTAAAACCATGGGTGATTTTCGTATGGAAACCAAAAAAAAAAAAAAAACTTTCACATGAATGTGAATGAAAGTGATAAATGGGCCTTGTTTTTACCTAAATGATTTATAATTTATTTTAATTTATATAAAAAATGTATAAGGTGTGCATTGTAGCTGACACCTAAATGAAGACATTAAAATTGTTTTATGACTGTAAAGTCTTTCTCCTCAAATGCTACTGACGTTAGAAAAGTGTATACCAATATCGCATGTAACTTTAGAGACGGTCCCTAAATTTGAGACTCTCGAACGTCCAATGTCAAGCCAAGTTTATGCCGTTTTTTTATTTTTTTATTTTTACTTTCTTTAGTTTTCTTTTCTCTGCACTGATGTCCTTTACCCGGGCATAGATGTCCATCCATCAATTATGAACATTCAGCCGCAAACATGAAGTGCGAGCGGTCGCGAGCGCGGATGAGAGAATGACTGTGTACTCTGCGTATAGGGAGCGGCAGTACTGGACATAAGATTCACTACTGTGAGCATCTGAAATGGTATGACCTGCTCCAGCTGACTGTGGGGTGTATTCCAGTGCAGCTGGGCTGAGAACTGTAAGTGATGATGCTGTTACCATGACAACTGTCGTCAGGAGTAACAACACACACTTTCACTGTTCATTTAGTTCCACTGGGAGGAATGTGGAACCTTAACGTGTCACTGGAGCGATCAAACACTGGAGATCTGAAGAAAAACATATACAGTATGATTTATCTGAGTCTACACACATTCATATATATGTCACAGGGGTGACTAAAAAAAACGGAACCTTATTTGCGGAAATTTTGTACGGGGAGTGCTTCCGGCGTTCCGGTTCCGGGAAAACACGGAAGCAGCGAGAAGCAATGAAAGAGAGCTGATGCGATTGAGCACGATTGCTGTCAGCTGTGCAGTGGGAAGGTTCCTGAAAGGACGATTGGACCATGAGGATATAAAGAGGTTTGTGTTGAGAGGAAGAGCAGCGGTGGGGGAGTGGAGAGCGAGCAGGGAAGACACAGCAGAGTTTTCTGTGGAGATACAACATCTACCGGACAAATGCCAACTATTCCGGAAAGAGGTGAAGTTTCTGGGTCACTGCGTCAGCGTCGCTGGAGTTTCCCCTGATCCAGAGAAGGTATCAGTTGCTCAGGGGTGGGAGCCTCCTAAGACTGTTCGACAGGTGCGATCCTTTCTGGGTTTTTTGGGGTATTATCGACTCCGAGAACAGTATACTTTTCTGAAAGAGTGACGTGATCATGGTCTAGGGGATGAAGATACTCTGTTGCGAGATCAATTCCTCCTGGGGCTCCATGATGGACCAATCCGTCAGAGCTTACGTTTACAACTCTGCCAGGACCCAACATTGTCCTTTGAGGCTCTCAGACGAGAAGCCTTGGCCCAGGAGATTGACTATATGGAGACCACTGACCCTTCCGCTTGCATGGCCACTAGTGGAACTTGTACCCCCTTCAGTATCAGTCGACTGGAAGCAGGAACTCCGTGCAGAGCTCATGAAAGATGTCAAAGAACAGCTGGCTGAGCTCTCGAAGACCCTTTTGGACGAACTCCGCCGGGGCCGGTCTAGTGGAATGCCGCCGCAGTGTGAGTGGTCCTATTGGGATGGGAGCCTGAAGATGGGACGTTGCCCTGTTCCAGTGGAACGATCAGGGCCGGCCAATTTGTAACAGCTGCGGGGAGTCGGGGCACATGAGTCGCCAGTGCGGCCCTCGGCGTGGTTCGCAAGGGCATTTTTAGGTTTACCAGCCAACGTGTGTCAGATGGTGGGGACCCATTCAATTGACCCCCATTTCTCGCCGACCCCCAGGGACCAACTGGTCGGGCGTTGTCCCACGGTCGAAATTCAAGTTAACAACAAGAGAGTCCAATGCTTGGTTGACACTGGTTCCCAAGTTACTCTGTTTTCAGAAAGCCTGTCTAAGGAGCTCTTTGATGGATATCGAGGCCCGGAAGCCAAAGTGCCTTGGCTCATTCTCCAGGGGGCGAATGGACTCGATATTCCTTACATCGGATATGTGGTGGTGGACTTCCATATCCAAAGGGTTAGTGTAAAACAAGAGGGCGTTGTTGTTGTTCGAGACCATTGTTTGGGGGCCCATCGCGCCCTTTTGGGGATGAATGTCATCTCGGAATGTTGGGAAGAGTTGTTCCGGAGTCGGCCGACCCCGAGGCCCCCTTCGACAGGAGTGGGAGCGTATTAACGCAGATTGTCAGAGGATTCATACTGCTAAGGCCCAATGGGATAGAGAGGACGTTGGTCGGGTGGCCTGCCAGTATGCTCTCGCTGTTCCAGCATGGAGTGAGGCTATCATTTGGGCCCGGTTGCTGGCTCGTCCAGATAGATCAGATGACTGGGTCCTTGTGGAGCCGCACTGGGATTGCCAAGCTGTAGAAGTTGCTAGAGGGCTCGTCATGGTCTGTTGGGGGAGGGTGTCCGTACGAGTGCGGAATACCAACCCATATTCAGTTAACCTCTGTCGCCATCAACGACTGGTCCGAGTTACACCAGTGGGACCTCAGCTCATGAGAGAGAGTGGAGGCTATTGCACAGGAGGATCAGAGGACTGGTCTGAGTAGGGATGGAGTGCCGGACCATCTAGCAGGAGAGTCCTTGTGGGGAGAAGGGTTAGAGGAGGACCAGCAGCTCCAGCTCCAGGATCTTCAGAATAGGTGGCAGCATGTGTTTTCCGCCCACGACGAAGATTATGGCTGTACTAGTGTGGTGAGACATCAAATCCCCACGGGTAATGCGGCACCAAGCCGGGAGCGGTATCGCCCAGTACCACCGACTTTGTACTTTGAAATCCGTACCTTGTTGAGTGGGATTTTGGAGGGAGGTATTGTGCGCAAGAGCAGTAGACCCTGGGCAGCTACAATCGTCTTAGTGCAGAAGAAGGACGGAGCCTGGAGGTTCTGCGTTGACTATCGGAAATTGAATAGTGTGTCTAAGAAAGATGCTTTCCCACTACCGCTAATTGAGGACTCCCTTACAAGCTTAACCCAGGCTGCTTGGTACTCTATGCTGGACTTAGCCAGTGGGTATTGGCAGGTCCAGGTTGAGGAACACTCCCGCAACCTTCCAGCGGCTGATGCAGCTGTGCCTGGGGGGCCAGTTGGTTGATACAACACTGGTCTACCTAGATGATGTCATTGTCTTCTCCCCCGATTTCTCTGCACATCTGCTTCACCTCGAGCACGTATTTCAGGCCATGGTGAAATATGGGCTAAAGTTGGGACCGGACAAATGCCAACTATTCCGGAAAGAGGTGAAGTTTCTGGGTCACTGCGTCAGCGTCGCTGGAGTTTCCCCTGATCCAGAGAAGGTATCAGTTGCTCAGGGGTGGGAGCCTCCTAAGACCGTTCGACAGGTGCGATCCTTTCTGGGTTTTTTGGGGTATTATCAATGCTTTATTAAGGACTTTTCGAAGATCGCCAAGCCCTTAAACCAACTTCTCATGGGCACTGGCCGTTCGCGAGGACGGGGATCCCCCTCGGTGACCTGGAGTCCAGCATGTGAGGCAGCTTTCCAGAGTCTTAAGCAGGAGTTGTTGCAGGCCCCGATCCTCGCCTATGCCGACTTCTCTCAACCGTTTATTCTCTGCACAGATGCGAGCAACTTGGGGATGGGAGCAGTGCTGGCACAGCGGCAGCAGGGAGTAGAAAGAGTGATCGCTTATGCGAGCCGAAGTCTCCATCCAACAGAGCGGAACGACTCGAATTATACCTCCTTCAAGATCGAGCTTCTGGCAATGAAGTGGGCAATGAGTGAAAAATTCAAGGACTACCTGTGGGGGGCTAGTGAGATGGTGAGTAATCTGGATGGTGATGATGAGAAGGCAGCAGGAGAGGATGGCACAGGAACTGCGGGCAATCGATCCGAAGGTAAGTCGTGATGTTTGTGGAAGTGCGAAGAGTGGATGAAGTTCCGGGGGAAAACACAGACATCCAATGCAAACAACACAGAAGCAAGAGACAGAGATCAGACATGAAACAATGTTCTCACAAACACAAGACGTGAGACAAGCCAATATATAGGGAGTGTGTAATGAGTGACAGCTGCTGCTGATGACAATTAACCGAGACGCCCACAAACTAATCAGTGCAGACGCGAAACACACAGACTTCACCACAAAGTACAAAAAACACAGGTTTAATCTTGGACACATGAAAGGCGGGGTGTATCCTCCTGTACACTGGAGGGAGTTTGAGGCAGACTGTCACCGGACTAATGATATTGGTGATAGTAAACGGGCCAATAAATTTAGGAGCTAATTTATTAGATACAGATCGCAGAGGAATGTTACTGGTAGAAAGCCACACTTTTTGACCCACGACGTAAACGGGAGGCTTTGACCGGTGGCGATTGGCCTTGGCCTTAGTGTGCTTCCTCATCCTGAGCAGAGTCTCGCGGGCTCTGGTCCAGGTGCGGTGGCACCTCTGGACAAACGCGTGAGCGGAGGGGACCGCGACTTCAGATTCCAGACTGGGAAAAACTGTTGGCTGGTTACCTAAACTGCACTGGAACGGAGAAAGGCCCGTAGCTGACACTGGTAATGAATTGTGAGTGTACTCCACCATAGAGAGTTGTTGACTCCAGGAAGAAAGATTCTTGGAGACCAAACATGGCAAAGTCCTCTCTAAAACTTGGTGGGCTCACTCAGACTGTCCGTTACTTTGGGGATGATAACCCCAATTTACAAAACTCTTTCCAAAATTTGGATATAAATTGAGATCCCCTGTCAGAAGCCACGTCTACTGGGAGGCCATGAAGCTGAAAGACGTGATCTAGGACAATGACCACCGTCTCCTTGGCTGTCGGTAATTTGGGCAAGGGAATGAAATGTGCTGCCTTCAAGAACCGGTCCGCTAAGGTCAAAATGACCGCCATGCCATTAGAGGGCGGGAGGGCGGTAACAAAATCTAGTGCGATGTGGGACCAGGGTCTCGAAGGGACAGCGGTTGGAGGAGCCCTTTGGAGCAAGCCAAAACAAAATCGCGGATTTCATGAGCCATACGCGGTCACCAGAACCGTTGTTTAACTAACCCATTAGTTCGACTTATCCCTAGGTGACAAGCCACATTAGAGCAGTGACCCCAGGCCATCTTGACCTTCGACTCAACCTCCCATACGAGTGCTGAGAACACTATTTTCTTAGGTAAAATACACTCAGAAGTAACGGGCGGGCGGAGGGATCAAAAAGACGTGATAAATAATCGGGTTTGACATTTTTGGAACCCGGGCGGTACGATAAAGTAAAATTAAAGCGGCCGAAAAAAAGTGCCCACCGAGCCTGCCTGGAATTATGTCTGTCATGGCAAAATTTAAATCAACTCTCATCAGCATAAGAGACAGACTCATTCTCAGGTATAATTAAAAAGAAAGCTTTTATTCTTTGCAAAGAAGGTCAGGCAGTCATACAGCAGCACCGAGTTCCTGCAGAGTGAAACCGACCCAGAAATAGGGCAGTTCTCCACCTTATATACCTCTGCTGCTTCCAAGGTTATACAGTCTGAACAGCTATAACTTTCCACACATAACTAGGAACACTCTCTATGGGCGGTTTCTAACACATTTAGGACTTAGGTGACCCCCTCAGGTCATCCTCAGACATTGTCTCCCCACTATATGGCCCAATGACCCTCTCAGGTCATACTCAGACATCTGTTTTCCCCCCAGGTGTCACCCTTCTGAACCCACACAGCAAAGAAAAGAAAACACATGCTTATATAGGTATACAGAAGCAATGTTAAATGAATTTTTCCACCACAATTTCCCCCTTTTTACCATTCAATGATCAATAAAACATAAAAATTCATTTCTACTGGTTATATTTTCACTACACACTTAACATTATGTTTGCTCTGGCCGCCGGGCTAAACAAGTAATCACTGCTACTGCATTCCTGACATTAGTCAGACCCTCAGTCACGTCACAGATACAAACACAATCCAAAATTAAAAAATTCACACTCAAGAATACAAACATTATTCAAAATAAAGCAAACTTAAGGCATTTCATCACATTTATACTCTTCATCCCTGATCTTCGCATAAATGATCAACCTCTTAAGTTTGTAAAAGAAGTTAGAAAATATGCTAAGGCTTTTTATATGGGGACAGACCCTATTTTAAGCAAGCCAACAGTACAAATTCAGATAGACCCGAATACTACTTATTTCAAGAAAAAGAAAATGTCACAAGTCTCAAACATTTTAACACATTTCACTGTAGCTTCCGCTACTTGTTGTCTCTTCATCAATTACTCTCTCCCTGTTCAAATCCATGATAATGTCTTCATTGTACAGTCAATTGAACTATTTAATGTTAAATGATAAACTTCACAAGTCTCTGTACTGAGCTGGATATCAATTGAAAAATACATGGTAGACATAATAGCAGCAAAAATAATTTCGCAGCATTATGTGTATGGCTAGGCTCTTTTACGGCCATTCTCATATGAGTAATGATATTGGTAACATTGTCACTGTAGTCTGGAATATGAAAACAACATGATGTAGCCAACTATGATGCTCATAGTTATCTTTTCACTTGCGCGCAGACTATTTCGATGCTGTTTTTCAGTCTTAACCTTGCTCTTCCCGCTGATAAGGACGCTTGATGTTTAGGCTGGATTCTTGGCCTTGTTGACGTGTGTCTCCAGATCCTTACTCCCTCAACTCCTCTTCATCAGATGCTGGTGGGACCTTACTGCAGTGGCTAGCCTGGATCCACGTTGGTCTCTCTGCTACTTTCACAGCCGTGTGAGTGGTCAGAAGCACCTGGAACGGTCCCAGCCACCTTTTCGCCTTCCAGATCTTTCTCCTCAGATCTCGTATCATCACGAAATCTCCTGGTTTCAGGTCGTGCATTGGAATTTCAGCAACCTTCTCCTGAGCAGCTTTCACCTGAACACAGACATTAGACAACAGAGAAGACATTTCCTTGCAACAGCTCAACATGTCATGCTCACACACCTGTAGATGGGAGCTGTTGTTTACCCACTTTCAATACTCACAAATGGTGGGTTGCCAAAGAGAATTTCAAAAAGGGCTCAGGTTTACTCTGGATCGATTTCTCATTCTCATGTACATGAGAATGATTGGGAGCACCTTAACACGTGTATGTTCAGTTTTCTCCCAACACTTTGCCAAACATCCCAAGCCAATTTGATTTTTTATTGCCCTTGCACAAAATGTGTTTCATTGCCCGAACTACTTTATCATGGAATTTCCCCATCTCAGGACTATTTCAGTCAGCAGAGCCAAACTGCTGCTGCTGCATCCTGTTTGGACATTGGGCAGACCACTACCCATTTGGACCACATGTCCACAAATACCAAACCATTTTTCCTTCCATTCACATGGGAACAGTTCAATGAAATCCATTGGCGCTTGCTGGAATACCTGAGACATTTTTATGCCTCTTGCCACATTACGTGTATTACAAATGACAAATCTTTTTCAAAGAATTTCTGCATAAATTTTTAACCCTTTTGTAAACCACAATCATTCCCCCTTTCAATGCGTGATCTTTCCCATGCATCGACTTAGCATAGTGAGGAAAGAAATGTTTAGGTAAACCAGGCTTGCCATCTCTGCTCATCCATACTCCAATAACCTCTTCACAGGCACACTGTTTCCATTTATCTCTCTCCTGTCCTGTTGCAAATGTCTGCATGCCCTGTAAAGATGAAGAAATGTCAGGGTTATTTTCAGATAACAAAGTACACTCTGGTGATTTTGTCTGCTGCGATGCCGCAGCCTTCGCTGCTGCGTCTGCTCTGGCGTTTTCTGTAGATACAGAATCTTTGTTATTAATATGCACTGCACATTTACAAATGGCTACCTTTTCTGGAAGCAAAATAGTGTCTAGCAAATCTGCCACGAGGGGTGTATTTAATATTGGTCGCCCATCTTACTTTAAAAACTTTCTGTGTTTCCACAGCGCCCCAAAATCATGAGTAACCCCGAATTCATATCGTGAATCTGTGTAAATCGTTACACATTTGTCTGTCATTAGTTTGCATGCTTCTGTTAATGCCACAAGCTCAGCTGCTTCTGCTGAATAATTTGATGGTAGTGAACCAGAGGCCACAATGTCAAATTCAGTTGTCGCATAACCAACCTTATTCAGGCCTGTTTGTGGATCTTTAAAGGTGCCATCTGTAATGTTTGGCAAAAAAAAAATCAAGTCATACTCCACATTCCATACCAGATGGGGGCAGTATGCCTCAATAAAGTGAATTGGTCTACTCTAGAGTAACAAACGAGAAACGGCATAGTCTCTATGCTCCGCCCCTACTTTCACAACAACACTACAGCCATAGCCGAAGCCTAACTGTGCGTTCACACCGCCGGCATCTAGAGTGTCAAAAATCGTTCTTGCCGCTCTGCTCACGACGCTGCAGAAAGATTTGTGAGCGCTCAGACGCTCTAACGTAGATCGAATGCTTATTTTGTATTTAAAGCGGCCACAAAGCAAACAAGCTTGTTGATCTCGTGCAGACTAACCACAAGGAGTTATAACCTCATTAAATATTGTTGTGGACGAAATATTAGGATCCTTTACTTAAAATGAACAATCTCAGACACCTTGGTCCACGTATCACTTTTAATTTATTTTTTTATGTCCCTGTAGGCAAACAGGGACACATCATAGATTAATACAAACGCTAAACAGCAAAGTCAACCTGTCTTTTATTCTGCTTGAGAACTAATGTGCCAACTCTCAAGCATTCACCATGAGACACACGCAATTGACTCTTTTCACACGCTTTCGCGCCACACATAAATTTTTTCACGCACAGAAAAACCACGAAGCAAAGAGGACACGGAGACCAACAGACTAGACAGAGCAGGTTAGTTATGATACATAGGGCTGTGCAAAAAATCGAATGCGATTGTCATGCACCTCTCATCAGTAAAGACACTGCTGTAATTAGAAGTATATCTCCAGCATGTGCATTCAGATCAGGGTTGCCAGGTTTTCACAACAAATCCTGCCCAGTTGCTTCTTAAAACTAGTCCAAAACTAGCCCAATCGCGTTTCCGGGAGGTTCCTCGATAAAAATTGCTTCCCGGGGTTAAAATATAAATTTTTGGAAAGGGTTTCCCTGGTAAAATTAGCATTTTAGGGGCTGAATATCACGTTATTGGTATTGGGATTGCTTCAAACCGCGGACATGAAAAACAACCGCAGACTTGGCAACACTGGTTCAGGTGGAGCGGCAGTTACTGCACAGAGCCTTAGTCTACCGACAACTAACACAAAATCGCTTTCAAAATCGACAAAGAATCGCCTGCGATTTTAACATCGATGTTGTGTAGATTGTCAGTGAATAACGACTCTGTGTAGTAAATGCCAACCAGTGTTGCCAAGTCTGTGGTGGTTGTTTTTCATGTCCGCTGGTCACAGCGACCCCAATACAAATAACGTGATATTTAGCCCCTAAAATGCGAATTATACCAAGGCAAACCTGCTAAAAAACCTATATTTTAACCCCGGGAAGCAATGTTTTATCGGGGAACCTTCTGGAAGCGAGATTGGGCTAGTTTTGAGAAACAACTGGGCAGGATTTGTTGTGAAAACCTGGCAATCCTGATCTGAACACACGTGCTGGAGATATACTCCTAATTACAGGAGCGTCTTTACTGATGAGATGTACATGAGTAAAGACATGCACAGCCCTATATGATAAAATGGGTAACGTTAAATTATAGCTAGCTAATTATCAAACGCAGCTTCGGTTAGCCATCGCTAACATTAGCACGTTTATCGAACAGCCTTCGATACATTTCTATGTTATAACTTCCCGAAAACAAATACACAAACATATAAAACAAACTTCTAGCGAAATACTAACAGCATCTAACTTGCAAGTTCGGAGTTGAACCTCATTTGTTTCAGGTCCATCAGTTGTCTCCAGCGATTAAAAGCAGTGCCGATGTTTACTCTGGTATTCTTATCGGATTTGATTTGTGATTCCGAGAGCGGTTGTTTCCCTGTAGCAGGTGTTGGTCTTTTGCCAAGGGCTTCAGCTATCCTTCCGCTCTCTTCTCTGAACTGAAAGTAGTGGGCTGTACTTTCCACACGATTGACATCAGGTTCAAGTACACGCTCACAAGCCCTGCGAGTTATTCGTGTATTGCAGGTTGGCTGGTGGTTATGTTGCCCGCATACCGCCTCCCACGGCCGAAAATGGTATTACAACACCTGTCGGGCCGGGGCTAGTAATGCTAATGCTAATTAAGGTTGATATCTCTGCAGCACTATAACTTGACATTTTTTTAATGACATCATCGCCCTTATTTCTTCTCATTCTTTTGATGCATGTAGGTCATGTTATGGATATTTTTACCTCAATTTCTGCATATGGCACCTTTAAAAGCTGAGCCATCCACAAAGAGGACATTTTCACAATTTTCAAGTGGCACGTCAGACAGGTCTGGACGTGGCGTACACACTTGTTCTAGTGCTGTTAAACAACAATAATGCTCTTCCCCATCCTCTTCTGTTGGAAGGAGAGAAGCATCATTCAAGGTTGTGCATCGCTTAACAGTGATGTTAGTCATATCAAGCAGAATAGTATGATATCTTAACCATCGTGCTGTTAATAAGTGTGATGTTTTCTATTCCTGCAAAATCATGGACACTGTGTGAGACACCATCAATGTCAAATCAGAGTAACCTACGAATTCTCTAGAAGCCATCACGGCCTTCTCAGCAGCTGCCAATGCCCTCAGACAGTGTGGCAGGCCTGCTGCAACTGGGTCTAATTTGCTGGAAAAATATGCCACAGGTCTCAGTTTGTCTCCATGATGCTGCAACAATACAGAAGTCATAAATACATTTTTCTTATCAACCATCTGAACAGAGGGTTTATTTGGGGCCGGCAAGCCCAGAGTTGGCGCAACAGACAGCTGAACTTTCATGTTCAGAAATGCCTCTTCTGCTTTCTCTGTCCACTCAATCCTGTCACATAAATTCAACCCCTTCCCTCTCATGGCTCTCAGGGGCAGCTCAAGAATTTTATAATTTGGAATAGATTTTCTACATTAGGAACACATCCCCCAAAAATTAAGCATTTGTTACTTTGTTACTGGTTTTGGGACCTCTCTTGTAGCTTTAACCCCTTTTTCAGACAGTGATTTGCTATTTGGTGTTATTACATGCCCCAATAATTTAATCTGTTGTTTTACAAACTGCAGTTTTGTCAGGCTGACTTTATGGCCCTCCTGAGCCAGATGCTTCAGGATGGTCACAGTGTCAGTCTACACATTTAAGCTCATCAGCTCAGAGCACACAAGCAAAGATCATCCACATGCTGTAACAAAGCTGTACCTGCTGTCAGGGTCAAAGCTTCCAAACTCCTTAGGGCTTCATTGTAACCTTTGCCCTCAAATTCAAATGCAAATCAGAATTGGCTGTCTTTATCAACTCGCACACTAAAAAATGCATTTGCCAAATCTACCACTGAGAAGAATGTTGCATCTTGTGGTATTTGTGATGAAATTGTGTATGGATTTGGTACTGATGGAGCTCTTTGCCTGTCAGCAGCGTTCACCGCCTGTAAATCTTGTACAAATCACCACTCTGTGGGCTGACCCACATCCCTTATCTTTTTTTACAGGAAAAATTGGAGTGCGAACTGGAGAATCATTGCATGGCACCATTATTCCCTCCTTTAATAGTGACTCAAATACCGGTTTTATACCAAGAATTGCCTCTTGTTTTAGAGGGTATTGACGTTGACATGGTCTGTAATCAGATTTAGGGGTGGCCACAACTGTTTCACATCCTTTAATCAAACCCACATCATATTTGTGTTTTGCCCATAACTCTGATGGCACTTTTGTTAATGCTGGATGTATTTCTGAGGCGCAAATGATTGTCATGCAATGATTCCCCCTCTGACTTTTGTCAATGGGTACCACAACTCTCTCTGTTTCAATGTCATGCTTGCACTCAGTCATAAACTCTCCCAGACTCTCAATGTGCTTCACCCCCTCCCCTATCTGTCTCCAGTCTTTGGCATAAACACAGTTTTTCACAAACAAGTCTAATCTGGGCCCTGTCTGGCTCCTGTCCCTGGAAAGTGATAAGTGAGGCACAGAATCTTCTGCCATTAGGTAAAACTTAAGCTGTTTCTCTGTCAGGCAAACTGAAACTGCACACACATTTTCTGTCCAAAACATTTTCTCAAAATGTAAGGTTTCTCCTTCTTCCCCCCCAAACCAGTCTTTTTCATACTGGTCATCTCGCTGCATTACAACATGTGACGTGCAATGCAATTTATCAGGCAACATGATTTCTCTATCAAATGGTTTTGTTCTATCTTTAGCCAGTTAACACATCATTCCAGCCCAATCAGAATTTATGATGTGCCATTCATATGCCCATTTTGGTTCTGCTTGCAGACAGCAAATCTGCTCTTTCTCTGCCACTCGGACAACCCCAGAGTCTGCGGTCAGTGTCAAATTTAGTTTGCACAACAAATCTCTCCCCATCAAAGGCACTGGACATGCAGGGGTATAGAGAAAAGCATGCCTCAGCACCTCACCCCCTTTTGTTTCACAATTCAGAGGCACTGTGAACCTTTCACAAATTACGTGCCCTGATGCAGAAATTGACTCATTCACTTCACCTGTTAATTGTGGTTGGCATTGCAAATCACATGGCTGTATATATATATATATATATATATATATATATATATATATATATATATATATATATATATATATATATATATATATATATATATTATATTATATATCAGCTAAAAACTCAATCAATATCCCCTCTACTAGCATAGGATATTTATGCATTTTCATAAAGGCTTCACTCTTAAACATAATAGCACATTTGTCAGCATGCTTATCAACAGAATCAGACATACACAAAGGAAAGCAAGCGTTTTCTTCATTGCAGAGAGCAGAAAGTACATCAGTGTATGTGTGTGTGTTTGTGGTTAGAAAATTTTCACTTCCCTGACTTGTGACTGTTGGTTGCTCGCCCGGGACCCCTCCTCTCTGCTCTCAGTCTCCCTCGCTTCAGTCTGCCTGTTGATTTTGCCGGTTCTCCGGGCAATCCTTCGCCCAATGACCGTCCTTTTTGCACAGTCTGCATCTGGTACAATTCAATATCTCATGATCATCAGTCTTGCAGATCCGACAACCCCATCTTTCACTTTTATTCCGTCAGCCAGCTCGTCAACGGCCTTTCGGTAGCTCACATTACTAAGATGCATCCACTCGCAGTGTTCTCTCCACTCTCTTTCTGCAACTTTCAACTCACTTTATGCCAGCTCGTAGCCCCCAGTTTCACTGCCAACAGCCTTCTCAGTTCATGCATGGTAGGGCTGAATTCTTGGCAGAAGGTGACTAATTCGATGGAAAATGTATCACCTGCTTCGTCAGGGCTCGGCAAGTGTCCGTTATAGTCCACGGTCTAAAGACCATAATAGGGCCGTCAGGGCCTGAAACTTCAATCATTGGAGCTGTAATACTCACATTTTCTTCTTTCACTGGCTGTCTGGTCTTTCTTTTCTTTGTCGGGGGTGCTCTGCGCACTATTTCCTCTTCTATTTCCTCGTTGGGGGTTTCAGGAATGATTTCTGGGTCTTCCGCTGTTTCTTGTCTCCATTTTGGATCTGGCCACGGTGCTGTTGGTCGTCTCGGTGGAGAGCAGTCGAGGTCGGGGTCCATTTTCGCGGCTTGCACCTCGGTCACCGGGAAATGTGTGTATGGCGGAGGTACATGTTTAGAAAACACAAACATAAAAGCAGTTAGTAGGTCTATGTGAGGCATTTACACTTTCTTTGCATTCTTCAACTTTCTTTTCCTTCTTTCTACTTGCTAATTCTTTCTGCATTGTTCTCCTTTCTCTATCTGCTTCTGCTTCCGCTATCCAACAATTCACAGTTCGTTCACATTTCTCACACATGTGCCTCGCACAACAACCTTTCTGTCCCTCGCTTCCCTCTTCTACTGATTCCTTCACAGCTTTTAATTTCTTAGCACTCAACGTTCCCTCTTTTGGAAAACCATGGGAATTAATTAATTTCCCCACATCTTGCATGCATTTTTGGCCATACACTTTTTTTCATTTGCATAAACACTGGTGTATCATATTCAGCGAGCTTGCTCTGAGACTTTCCCATATCTCCCGGTTTCTTCTCTGTGGAGACCTTTTCCCTTCGGCGCGCCTATCATCTGTCAGACGTCTCCAACAGATCTGACTTCTTTCCCGGCCAAGTCGGAGAGCCAATACTCGCACAGTCTCACTTTCCCTCTTAGAAATATGCTAACCGCTCGAGCGTGATCTCAGCTTATCGCTTTGAAATATCTGGATCACTTTGATCTCAATTTCTAACTCAATTTACGATCACGCCAGTTGCAGCAGTTTCAATTCCCTTTAGAAATTTATTAACTGTGCCGCAGTATTCTCACAATCCAATTCCCCTGGAATCGCCCAGATTGTGCTTTCCACAGAGAAGAAAACCAATATGGTTTGTCAATTTCTAATTTAAATTCCAATCCTTATTTTTTTTTTTTTTAAAACCCAAAATTTAGAATACCATGAACTGTCTCTTACCCGAGAGCTCTGTTGCCACTCCGGTTCTTTTTCTGATTCCAGTGGTGTCCCCTCTGGGCCTCGGCGGTCGGTCCCTTTCTCCCTTAAACCTAATCGGGGTTAGGGCTGAACTTCTATTGTTCAGGATGATCAGTCACCATCCGCTCACAGGTCCAGAAGATACATCCAAGGAATCCCACTTCTGACGCCAAATTGTCGTGGCAAAATTTAAATCAACTCTCATCAATATAAGAGACAGACTCATTCTCAGGTATAATTAAAAAGAAAGCTTTTATTCTTTGCAAAGAAGGTCAGGCAGTCATACAGCAACACCGAGTTCCTGCAGAGTGAAACCGACCCAGAAAGAGAGCAGTCCTCCACCTTTTATACCTCTGCTGCTTCCAAGGTTATACAGTCTGAACAGCTGTAACTTTCCACACATAACAAGGAACACTCTCTATGGGCGGTTTCTCACACATTTAGGACTTAGGTGACCCCCTCAGGTCATCCTCAGACATTGTCCCCCCACTATATGGCCAAATGACCCTCTCAGGTCATACTCAGACATCTGTTTTCCCCCCAGGTGCCACCCTTCTGAACCCACACAGCAAAGAAAAGAAAACACATGCTTATATAGGTATACAGAAGCAATGTTAAATGAATTTTTCCAACACAAGTCTTTTGGCAGTTCTAATGTACTCTAAATTCTTATGATCGGTCCAAACAATGAAAGGTACTCCTCAGCCTTCCAGCCAGTGACGCCACTCCTCTAAGGCTAATTTGACAACCAACATCTCTCTGTTACCAATGTCATAATTGCGTTCAGCAGGAGATAATCGATGGGAAAAAAACGCGCAAGAATGTACCTTATCGTCCGAGACAGCACGTTGGGACAACACTGCTCCTAGCCCCACCTCTGATGCGCTGACCTCCACCACGAACTGCCGTGTGGGATCAGGGGCAACAAGGATGGGAGCTGAAACGATGCGGCTTTTGAGGTTAGTGAACGCAGTCTCAGCTGTGTCAGACCACCTGAATGGAGTACTTGGAGACGTCAAGGCTGTCAGAGGTGAGGCTAGTTGGCTGAAATTGCGAATGAAATGCTGATAGATATTGGCGAACCCCAGAAACCGCTGTAGGGCCTTACGGGAATCTGGAGATGGCCAATCTATCACAGCCTTAACCTTGTCAGGGTCCATACGTATTCCCTCGGACGAGACGATATACCCTAGGAAGGGAACAGACTGTGCATGGAATACGCATTTCTCCACCTTGACAAAAAGCCCATTCTCAAGTAACCTCTGGAGCACTCATCTGACGTGTTGAACATGTTCCTGGAGAGATGAAGAAAAAATCACTATGTGATCCAGGTAAACATATATAAACTGATCTACCATATCTCTCAACACATCATTAACGAGTGCTTGGAAAACTCCTGGCGAGTTGGAGAGCCCGAACGGCATCACCAAGTATTCAAAGTGCCCTCTGGGGGTATTAAAGGCAGTTTTCCATTCATCCCTCTTCCTGATGCGGACCAAATGATAAGCATTACGTATTTTGTGAATACGTATGCTCCCTGTAATCTCTCGAAAGCTGAAGACATGAGTGGTAATGGATAAGTGTTCTTTATCGTTATTGTTGTTCAGCTCTCGGTAATCAATACAAGGTCGCAGAGAACCATCCTTCTTACCCACAAAAAAGAATCCCGCCCCCGTTGGAGAAGAGGAATGACGGATGAACCCAGATGCTAAGAAATCAGAAATGTATTTCTCCATGGCTTCTCTCTTAGGAATAGAAAAAGAGTATAATTTGCCTTTAGGCGGAGACTTACCTGGCACTAAATCTATGGCACAGTCATAGGGACGATGCAAAGGAAAAGAAGCAGCACGGGACTTACTGAACACCTCCTTCAGGTCCAGATACTCTGCGGGCACATTTGGCAATACCATGTTCTCCTTCTGAAAGACAGAAACAGGGACAACAGGACAAGCAGAAACCAGAAAAGACTCATGACAACTTTCACTCCACAATGTGACTGTGTTGGAACTCCACTCCACTCGTGGATTATGTTTTATTAACCAGGGGTGACCTAACACAATGGGAGCTACAGGGGAGTCCATGAGGAAAAAGGATATGGTAGGGCTGTAGTACTCGAGTCCGGACTCGAGACATTTTTCTGTCGTCTCGGACTTGTCTCAGACTCGTTGCATTTGCACTCTGACTTGTCTCGGTCTTGGCCATTGGACTCGCCAAGTCTTCGAGTCCAGCAAAAAAAAAATAAAAATAAAATTCTCCTTCAAAACAAAACCACATTTGCATGATGTCGCGACTGAAAACGTGTTGAAAACGCTATGCGCGCCCCTTTCCTTATTTCCAAAGGACTCTGTAATCTGCGCTTGCACTCCAGTGGCGTCTGCTGTTGCTGGGCAACCATGAACCGCTCAAAGTTTCAGCAAAAAAAAAAAAAAAATGATTTCCAGCACTAAAAATCCCTTGTAGTAGCTCTCCTAATAGATTCATTTAAAAACTGGCTATCCTTGTACAGCTATCATCTGTTTCTCCATCTTAGCTTTCAGTATTGTTCCTGGAAAGGATGTGCATGACCAGCGGTGCACTTGCTGCGACCTGAAAAGTTTAGATGTTTCTAATTTAATTTTCTACCTGTTAGATTGTGTTTTATTTACGTCTACACCTAGATAGCCGTAAATGTACCCTTTACAATAATGAAATACTAATTATTGTTGTACAGTATAGGGGTTGCAAGACTACTGATTTCTACTAGTCGATTTTTTTATAAAAAATGCTTGAGTTACTCGGCTACTCATGGTTCATGCTATTGTAAATGAAAACACATTAAATAGTTTTTTTTTTAATCAATAAACGCGTATTAATGTATAGCCTTAAGCAACAATTACATATGTCAATTTTAAAAACTTTATAATTATGACATTACATATTTACATTTTCATGTAACAGCCAGTATCTGTAACAATCACAAAATTTTTCCTATCTGCATTTGGATATAACATCGTACTTGATAAGACCGTTATGACTTTTTATATTTTTTTTCGTAGTTATCACTGAACAAGTATGTCGTGTTAAACTAAAATAATTATTAATTTCGAAAATAATATTTATCATGCAAGCAGAGAGATGTCATGAAAAATGTTTAGTGATCATTTGAACACGACTGAATCCATTCAGTGCGCACAGTTTCATTACGCAGAACACTTTGAGTGAGTCTTAATGTTAAGTGAACTTCACTAAACAAATGTGTGTGTGCCGCGCAAACCAGCAAAATGTAAAGATGCAAACATGTAGGACAAGTAGACAATGTATGCGTATCTAAGCTGATTATTAGCCTACTCTTGAGAGAGAACTGGTTTGGTTTTTGAGAGACTGAGACGCGCAACGCTGCTGTTTGATTGGTGAGCACGCTGTTCTTATTCCATTCATTCATTTCATATCGTAGCCTAAGCTTGAAATATTTGACTTTTAAATATATACAAATAATATAACGTGTATGATGTATTATTATAGGTAAAATTACTCTTGCAACGCTCTGATTTCTGAGAGATGCAGAGAGGCGACAACAATGCGGTGTTTGATTTGCGCTCTTTTCACTCATAAAGTTTACATTCATTCACTTCTGGCGTTGATCCCCTGGCTCACCTGTTATCTAGCAAACACCAGACTGTGTCAGCTTCAGCCGATTATTCAGGCAGAATTATTCCTTGTCCGTTATTCGTTTTTTAAGCCATTATCCTTGCCATTCCGAATAAGGAATTCGGCTTCAGGCACAGCCCTAATTATTACATTACATATTTTATTTTTACATGCAACATAGAAACTGGTCGTATAAAGTAGCAGCTCCACGCAATATTGTAATCCTAAAATTCACGTCGTACTTGCAAACACTTTGTATGCATTATGGTTAATGCATGCTGGAGTAGTCGATTGTTTCCGACAGCGCTCGACTAGTCTATGCAAGCACTAGTACAGTATGACAAAAATTTCGCTGTATTTATGTGCGCATGCCCAGTAGAGACAAACGTATCCCTTCTAGCCTTGCTGCGCGCATTTTTCATATCCCGAGCTTTGCATGTGTGTGTGCACTGTGCCAAAGCATCAGTCACATAAATTTTTGATGTCAGCAAAAGAAGCATTATTAAGTAAATAAAATGAAAATAAAGTACATAAAAATTATTTGACCTTACAGTTCCAAACTTTATTCTAGAGGGCCAGTGTCCTTTATAGTTTAGCTCCCAGGGTCGGACTGGGGGTAAAACCAGTGTTCATTACCAGGGCCCCAAAGGAAGAGAGGGCCCTTGAAAAGTATGAATCTGAAATATATTTTATTTTACCTGGATATTTTCATGGGTGGGGGGCATCTGGACCCTTCAGGACTGCCTATGCATAGGGCCCGGGATCTTGTGTAACACCCCTGTTAGCTTCAACCCTAATTATACACACTTGATCCAGCTAATCAAGCTCTTACTAGACACACTAATCTTCCAGGTGTTTTAAGGCCAGTTGGAGCTAAACTTTTCAGGACATTGGCCATCCAGGATCTAGTTTGGAGACCCCTGTCCTACAGAGTTGTTACTTTGCACATGTTTTTTGATCATTACAAATAATAATGTAAAATTATTTTCTTAGAATAGGAGATATGCTGTCTCTCGCATCACAAATATTATCAGTAGTTAAGTATGTGGTCTTGAAGAGGACCCTTTTTTCTCTCATTTGGACTCGGTCTTGACTTGGACTCGAAACTTTTGGACTTGGACTTGACTTGGACTCGGTCTTGACTCGGTCTCGACTAATCCTGGACTTGGACTTGACTTGGACTGGACAAAGCTGGACTTGACTACAGCTCTAGGATATGGTTTCACAATGATTGCCAGAAGTGAGCAGAGTGATGGGTTCTGTGTAGTGTGTGGCGTGAGGCAGTTCCTGGCCGTTGAGTGCGGTGACATGAATGGGAAGAGACACAGGCAGGACAGGAATGTTCAGGTGACGTGCATGGAGTGAGTCAATGAAATTACCTTCGGCTCCGGAGTCCAGAAGGGCGTGACAGTCTTGAGTGTGATTCTCCCACCGCAGTTTCACCGGAAGGAGAGTCGATGATGTTGTTGAGGACATCCCAGCGGAGATCCCACCCGATAGTAGCCTCAAGTTTACTACCAGGCTGGCTCTTTTATCGGGCAGGAGAAGTTGGTATGTCCTGAGCCTCCACAGTACAGGCATAGTTCTTGGGACCTCCGCCGTTTTCTCTCGGAAGTCACGGCTCTGGCCAGAAGTGATCCTGGGGGGTTTCCCAGGGGACGGGCGGCACAGTCGGTGTGATAGGCGCACTGGGAGAAGTGAGCTGATGGATCTGCTGGGTGAGCTCGGACACCTGTGCCACCAGCGCTTGGATAGCGCGTCCGGTGTTAGTGATGCTCTCCTGCTGCTGATCAATGCGTTTGACACTTGTGGTGCATAAAGTCTGTTAGAGTGTTGGTGCTCTACAACACGATGCTGGGAAGACGACAATCCAAGATGGCGGTGAGGCGGTGAGTAATCCAGATGGTGACGGTGAGAAGGCAGCAGGAGAGGATGGCACAGGAACTGTGGGGAATCGAGCCGAAGGTAAGTCGTAATGCTTGTGGAAGTGCGAAGAGTGGATGAGGTTCCAGGGGAAGACACGAACATCCAACGCAAACAACACAGAAGCAAGAGACAGAGATCAGACATGAAACAACGTTCTCACAAACACAAGACGTGAGACAAGCCAATATATAGGGAGTGTGTAATGAGTGACAGCTGCTGCTGATGACAATTAATGGAGAAGCCTACAAACTAATCAGTGCAGACGCGAAACACACAGACATCACCACAAAGTGCAAAACCCAGAGATCACGGTTAATCAACCGTGACATGGACACCCATGAAGTATTTGAACATTCATCTCGAGTAGAACATCTAAATAAAAAAGGATCAGCCAGTATATCACTAGAACTGTTTGCACACTACTCATCTTGTCCATATAGATGATGAGAAGTTAACATACTGTTCTACAACTAGGCATATTAATGTAGATGCAGAACATATCTCATGTCTGAAAAATCACATGTGATAAAGACAGACTGACCTGTGCGTGTTCACACACCAGCCGCAGAGAGGATCCAGAGCAGCTCTGCAGTCTTTCAGAGTGATGTATTTAGCACACTGAACAACAGACTCTCTTCTCAACTATATGAACAACATGAGCAGAAAGAGACAATAGAGACAATGTATGACAATGCGATCTAACACACAGTAAAGTGTCAGTAACAGTTACTGTACAGTAACTGCATAGTTTAATTCAGGGCTTTCTAACTGTGGGACATGGGAGAAATTGCTATTTTCACTGATTAAAACAATGTCTTGGATCAAATTTTGGACAAAAGTAAGCTTATAGGGCAAACCATTCTTTTCATATTGCTTATACTCTTTACTTACTCATTTTAGAATAGTAATTTTTATATAACTAAAATATTAAATACAGAAATTATTTATTACTGAAAATTTTTATGATGTTTCTACTATAGTAGAATATTTAAGCCCTTCACTCGTCCTTTAACATGACTGATGTCGTACAGAGCCAGCACGCTGTTCTCCGGATCCTGCTGATTCTGTGCACTGAACACACCTGCCCAAATAACTCTGTTCACTGAGGGAATAACGGTGCTGGCAATGAGCACTGGACCAGCTTTATCACTGCAGCATCGTATCCTTGAAGCCGTATCCATCGTATCCTTGTAGGGATTTGATGATTTCTAACTTTCTTCCTTTAGAGTTGTTCATCCACAGGACAAGCACTTTCCTCTCAGAGTCAGTCTTTGTGTTGAGAAATAAGTGAGATTCTGAGGGTGAAACTCTCTGGAATCCATCAACAAACTCCACATCTCTCACAGTGCTCTGATTCATGACAAGTGCCCCTCTTTATAGAAACTGACACCGGCATTGTAGGCAAGGCAAGGCAAGTTTATTTTTATAGCACATTTCGTACACAATGGTAATTCAAAGTGCTTTACATCAAAGAAAGTAAAATAATCATGAAGAAAAATAACAAAAATAAAACAAGCAATTTTAAAACTTTTTAAATGATTAAAACCAAAATCAATTTAAAAAAAGTTAGAAAATGATTTTATATTAAAAAAACAGTAAAAAATATAGTGCAATCAGTTCGGACATAGCAGCATGCTCATTCAATAAATGCACAACTAAACAGATGGGTTCTGAGTCTAGATTTAAATGTGACTAGTGTTTTAGCACATCTGATCTCTTCTGGAAGCTGATTCCAGCTGCGGGCAGCATAGTAACTAAAGGCGGACTCCCCTTGTTTTGTGTGAACCCTTGGTATTTCTAACTGACTCGATCCTAATGATCTGAGTGGTCTGTTAGGCTTATATTCAATGAACATATCTGCAATATATTTCGGTCCTAGGTCATTTAGTGAATTATATACGAGTAAAAGTACTTTAAAATCAATCCTAAATGTAACTGGAAGCCAGTGTAAAGACCTGAGGACTGGTGTGATATGCTCAGATTTTCTGGTTCTAGTCAGAATCCTGGCAGCAGCGTTCTGTATGAGCTGCAGCTGTCTAATGGTATTTTTGGGAAGGCCGGTGAGGAGCCCATTACAATAGTCCACCAATAGTTTCTCCAAGTCTTGGCTGGAAACAAAACATCTAATTCTTGCAATGTTTTTTTAAATGATAGTATGCTGATTTAGTTACTGCTTTGACATGGCTACTGAAACTAAGGTCTGTCTCCAGAATCACACCAAGATTGAGAGCATTTCACCGGAATCTGACTTGGGGGGGTTTATCAGTCTCTCAACAGTGGCAAAAAGAGTACGAGTGTTTTTTAAGTTACTGTTTATAAGGTTTGAGAAGAAATTCTGTCTATCTGTGGCTAGTTTCACATTAAAAGCATGAAGGCTGTCTTTATAGATGCTATAGTGAATTTCAAGTTTTGTCTTCCGCCACATCCGCTCTGCTTTTCTGCATTGTCTTCTCATAGTCTGAACTGCTGTTGATCTTCTCCAAACTGATTTCTGTCTGTTTGTTTTCTTACTGACTATTATTGGAGCAATAACATCAATAACATTCTTAACTTTTGAGTTGATGGAATCAAGGAGAATATCAACAGAGTCTGCAGAAATGCTTGGTGTTAAAGATATAGCCTCTGTAAATAGTACACTTGTGTTCTCGTTTATGCATCTCTTTCTGACAGAGACAGATCTAGATTCAGTGGTAGCAGAGATCAGTATATCAAAGAAAATACAGAAGTGATCAGATAGTGCTACGTCCTTAGTAACAATGGATGAAATGTTTAGACCCCTACTGATGATTAGATCCAGAGTGTGTCCACCTTTGTGTGTGGGTCCATGCACATGCTGAGTCAAGTCAAAAGTGTTTAGAACCGTTATCATTTCTTTTGTAGTTTTGTTTTCTGCATTACCTATGTGAATATTAAAATCCCCTGCAATTGCAAAACAGTAAAACTCTGAGGAAATCATTAATAACATTTCTGTGACCTCTTCAACAAAGGCTGGAGAGTATTTTGGAGGCCTGTAAATAATAATAAACAGAATGCGTGGAGCACCTTTCAGCATAATCCCTAGATATTCAAAAGACAAGTATACTGACCAAATGACACTTGCTTGCATTGATAGACATCTTTAAATAGAGCAGCTACACCTCCACCTCTCGTAACAGTCCTGCAAACACTCATGTAAGTGAAGTTAGGAGGGGCTGCTTCATTTAGGACTGTTGCACTACTTCAGTCTTCTAGCCATGTTTTCATTTAGAAACATAAAATCCAGATTGTTTGTGGTTATAAAGTCATTGATTAGAAATGATTTATTTTTTAGTGAGCGAATGTTTAAAAGTGCTAACTTGATGGCAGTGCTTTGTGTCTTTACATCAATCTTAGTTTGATGCATAATAGGCCGCAGATTAGATGAGTTTGCCCTTCGGCTTGAGAATACCTTAGACTTTCTATCACATGATAAAACTGAAATAGAGAAAGCTACAGGCACACTGGGTTCCCGCTTGTTCTGTAGGAATTTGTGAATGTTGCTGTTATTATAGCGGGGACCCGACACATATCGCTGAGAGCTGCTATCAGTTGTTTTTGGTTCACCTTCAGCAGACAGAGGGTTTGGGCCCTGGCGTTGTGGCAGCGGTCGGAGAGCTCTCACAGGAGCAGGGCCCACAGGCTTTGTTGGTTGGGGGGCTCGCCGTTTTTTTGTTGATATCTGAGGGCTAGCAGCAAATGAGTGAGAGAGTTTAGTCCCAGCATACACCAATTATTCCTCCATTTTCTGTGAGAAGCACAGAAGTGGAGATGCTGGAGAGAGCATTCCTTCTTAAGGAGTTCTGACTGCTCTTTCCGAATATCATTCTTTCCCACATGGATGATGATTCGATTTGCAAACTTGTGCTTCATCAGAATGTTCTTAAGTTCCTTGTTCACATCAGAGACCGTTGCTTGAGGAAGGCAGCATGTTATTGTAGTCCTGTTATGGATGTTTATGATAACAGAGTCACCCACTATCAGAGTCCTGGGCTCGGCTCCACTCTGAGCTGAATGCCGCTGTCTGCTCGACCTTGAGCGCCTGTTAGTAGTGGTGTTAGCTGCTGGCTGATCCGATCCATGTTGAATCACATTTGGGGGTTCCTCACCCGCATTCATAAATGCTTGAAATATGTTCTCAAGATGTATAGGGGGTGGTAGAATACCAGTATTTACAAGCCTTGTCATAGTCGAATCTGGGGTAGAGGAAGCTATGGCAGCAATACGAGAAACTCGTGACAATCTGATATCTCATGTTCCTTTGGGTCTCGCTCGCTGTTTGTGCCATCGATTAGTGTGGCGATCAGTTTTGGCTTGTTTCTCTACACTTGGTATAAACTGTTGAGATTCAGAAGATTCATGGGACTCACCGGCTGTATACTGAGGGGGTCCATGATGACGGTCTGCTTTGGAAGTCCAGAAAGTAACTTTGTTTCAAGAATCACAATCCTTTGTAGAAGTTTGCAGCAGTTCATGCAACAAGTAGATCAAACAGGAGGCATTTTCTCTCTCTTCTGTTTGAATGTAGGCAGTTGTCTTCTTTTTGTGTCCCTCTCTGCCTCCCGTCACAGAGGTCAGCTAATTCTCAGCACATAGAGACTCTTTCACCTAGATGTCACACTATAGAGACCGTGTCTGTTCCCCGAACTAGAAAATACAAAAAACGTCCAAACCAAGTTAAGGTTAATAATTTAATTGAGGTTCAACAAATAAAAAACAAATGCAATATGGATAAACAAATGATAAAGCTTGGCTTATTGAATATCAGATCCCTTACTACGAAAACACTTTTTGTAAATAATATGATAGCTGATCATAATATAGATGTGCTCTGTTTGACAGAAACCTGGCTAAATGAGTCCACCACCGAAGATTACTGTTATAAACACGAGCCACGTGTGGCAAGGTGGAGGTGTTGCTTCAATTTATAACAACGTTTTCAGGATTTTTCTCAGAGGGCAGGCTTCAAGTATAACTCATTTGAAGTAATGGTGCTACATATAACATTATCCAGAGAAACAAATATTAATGATATATCCCCTGTTATGTTTGTACTGGCTACTGTATACAGGTCACCAGGCAACCATACAGACTTTATTAAAGAGTTTGGTGATTTTACATCCGAGTTAGTCCTGGCTGCAGATAAAGTTTTAATAGTTGGTGATTTTAATATCCATGTCGATAATGAAAAAGATGCATTGGGATCAGCATTTATAGACATTCTGAACTCTACTGGTGTTAGACAACATGTTTCAGGACCTACACATTGTCGAAATCATACTCTAGATTTAATACTGTCACATGGAATTGATGTTGATAGTGTTGAAATTATTCAGCCAAGTGATGATATCTCAGATCATTATTTAGTTCTGTTCAAACTTCATATAGCCAAAATTGTAAATTCTACTTCTTGTTACAAGTATCGAAGAACCATCACTTCTACCACAAAAGACTGCTTTTTAAGTTATCTTCCTGATGTATCCAAAATCCTTAGCATATCCAAAACCTCAGAACAACTTGATGATGTAACAGAAACTATGGACTCTCTCTTTTCTAGCACTTTAAATACAGTTCCTCCTTTACGCTTAAGGAAGGTTAAGGAAAACAGTTTGACACCATGGTATAATGAGCATACTCGCACCCTAAAGAGAGCAGCCCGAAAAATGGAGCGCAGCTGGAGGAAAACAAAACTAGAGGTATTTTGTATTGCTTGGCGGGAAAGTAACATATCCTACAGAAAAGCATTAAAAACTGCTAGATCTGATTACTTTTCTTCTCTTTTAGAAGAAAACAAACATAACCCCAGGTATTTATTCAATACAGTGGCCCAATTAACGAAAAATAAAGCCTCAACAAGTGTTGACATTTCCCAACACCACAGCAGTAATGACTTTATGAACTACTTTATTTCTAAAATCGATACTATTAGAGATAAAATTGCAACCATTCAGCCGTCAGCTACAGTATCACATCAGACAGTGCACTATAGACCCCCTGAGGAACAGTTCCACTCATTCTCTACTATAGGAGAGGAAGAATTGTATAAACTTGTTAAATCATCTAAACCAACAACATGTATGTTAGACCCTATACCATCTAAGCTCCTAAAAGGGGTGCTTCCAGAAGTCATAGGTCCTCTTTTGACTATTATTAATTCCTCATTGTCATTAGGATATGTCTTTCAAAACTGAAACCAAAACTTTCAAACTGGCTGTTATTAAGCCTCTCATAAAAAAAACACAACTTGACCCCAAAGAACTAGTTAATTATAGACCAATCTCGAATCTCCCTTTTCTGTCCAAGATACTAGAAAAGGTGGTATCCTCACAATTATATTCCTTCTTAGAGAAAAATGCTATATGTGAGGATTTCCAGCAGGATTTAGGATAATAGTACTGAGACTGCTCTCCTTAGAGTTACAAATGATCTGCTCTTATCATCTGATCGTGGGTGTATCTCTCTATTAGTTTTATTGGATCTTAGTGCTGCGTTTGACACAATTGACCACAGCATTCTTTTGCATAGACTTGAACACTTTGTTGGCATCAGTGGAAGTGCATTAGCATGGTTTAAATCATACTTATATGACCGCCATCAGTTTGTAGTGGTGAATGAAGATGTATCATATCAATCACAAGTGCAGTATGGAGTACCTCAAGGCTCAGTACTAGGGCCGCTACTCTTCACGCTTTATATGTTACCCTTGGGAGATATCATCAGGAAACATGGTGTTAGCTTTCACTGTTATGCTGATGATACTCCACGTCAGCTACGTTCTCAAAACTCAGGCAATTTGATAATACCTAGAATATCAAAATCAACTGCAGGCGGCAGGTCCTTTTCCTATTTGGCGCCTAAACTCTGGAATAACCTACCTAACATTGTTCGGGAGGCAGACACCCTCTTGCAGTTTAAATTTAGATTAAAGACCCATCTCTTTAACCTGGCATACACATAACATACTAATATGCTTTTAATATCCAAATCCGTTAAAGGATTTTTAGGCTGCATTAATTAGGTAAACTGGAACCGGAAACACTTCACATGACACCCTATGTAACTTCTACATCATTAGAAGAATGGCATCTACGCTAATATTTGTCTGTTTCTCTCTTGTTCCGAGGTCACCGTGGCCACCAGATCCAGTCTGTGTCCAGACCAGAGGGTCACTGCAGTCACCCGGATCCAGTACGTATCCAGATCAGATGGTGGATCAGCACCTAGAAAGGACCTCTACTGCCCTGAAAGACAGCGGAGACCAGGACAAATAGAGCCCCAGATACAGATCCCCTGTAAATACCTTGTCTCAGAGGACCACCAGGACAAGACCACAGGAAACAGATGATTCTTCTGCACAATCTGACTTTGCTGCAGCCTGGAATTGAACTACTGGTTTCATCTGGTCAGAGGAGAACTGGCCCCCCAACTGAGCCTGGTTTCTCCCAAGGTTTTTTTCTCCATTCTGTCACCGATGGAGTTTCGGTTCCTTGCCGCTGTCGCCTCTGGCTTGCTTAGTTGGGGTCACTTCATCTACAGCGATATCATTGACTTGATTGCAAATAAATGCACAGACACTATTTAAACTGAACAGAGATGACATAACTGAATTCAATGATGAACTGCCTTTAACTATCATTTTGCATTATTGACACACTGTTTTCCTAATGAATGTTGTTCAGTGCTTTGACGCAATGTATTTTTTTTAAAGCACTATATAAATAAAGGTGATTGATTGATTGATTTTGTAGTATTATTCCAGTCCCAATGTTTTTAGTTTTAGCGTTTGTGCCAAAAATCTGTTGTTTGAGCACTGTGCTGATCTGTTGAAGTAAAAATCTTAGAAAAATTAGAGAAAAGTACAGAAATAAGAAGGAAAGCGCAGAGCAGTAAGCTAGAACGTCCGAACAGTAGCAAAGCCGGAAGCATACACATTGTAGACTACTCTCACAGAAAACAGTCCAAACACTCAGTTTACACTCCGAAAAGAAAGGAAAAGTTGAAAACGCATCATATGACCCCTTTAACATGAACTAAGTATGAACAATACTTCTACAGCATTTATTAATCTTAGTTAAAACAACACTTACTAATGCGTTATTAAAATCAAATGTTGTGCTTGTTAACATTAGTTAATGCACTGTAAATTAACATGGACTAACAATGAACGACTGTATTTTCATTAACAAATATTAATAAATACTGTAATAAATGTACTGTTCATTGTTTGTTCATGTTAGTGAATAGATTAACTAACATCGACTAATGGAACCTTACCCATATCTTTTTGCAATAGTGTGATTTGAGACTTTTTTTTATTTATTTCCCGAACAATTGACTGTAGAATAGAATAGAATAGAATAGAATAGAATAGAATAGAATAGAATATATTTTTTTTTGAAGAATTCTTGAAATATTTGCTGAAATTAATAATAAAAGCCTTTGGACAAAAAGGAAATGCTGGCTTCAGAGAATAACTCTAAAAAATGTGTCTCTTTCCGCTCATGTTTCTTATGAACTGAAGTAAAGAAGTGTCTGTGGTTTCTTGTGCTAAATACATCACTCTGAAAGACTGCAGAGCTGCTCTGGATCCTCTCTGTGGCTGGTGTATGAACACACAAAGGTCAGTTTGTCTTTATCACGTGATTTTTCACACATGAGATCTGTTCTGCATCTACATTAATATGCATCTACATTAATAATTGTAGAACAGTATGTTAAGTTCTCATCATCTATATGGACAAGATGAGCAGTGTGCAAACAGTTCTGTAGTGATACACTGGCTGATCCTGTTTTTATTTAGATGTGAGATGAATGTTCAGATACCTCATGGGTGTCCTTCCCAAAAACCTCTCTCCAGACACGGCTGTTTTCTTTTCAGATAGCAGAGAATTCTTATAGAAAGGTACTGTAGACATCATAAACAAGTATTTTATTTTATCATAATCGTCATTTAGAAAATGTTTACTACTACTCTACTCTTTACCAACCATTGCCATCTTCTACACAGATTACTCTTTCATTGAGTCTGGAGAGCACAGGAAATCCTGCCTTCTCATGATAAAAAAAAGTAGAGAACTGAAAGGTGAATGCTACAATAGTACAAACAATGTGAACTTTTATAAACTTCCGTTTGGCCATTATCTTTTAAATGCAACAGTACACACACACACACAAAAAAGAGCTCTCTGCATTAAGACTAACAGATGGCAGATTAATGTGCTACTTATTTTCTCTTCAATATGGTAGAAAGTTAAATGAAATTTGGAGGACGTTAACTGTAGTTAGCTGATTGGTGGATTCAGCACAACCCCACCTTTCCAACAAGCCATCATATGTGTTTCTATAATAATCCCAGGCAAAGCAAGCAAAAAGTAAATGAAAACATTCTGCATAGATATTAAATTTGTGCATGTCTGCTTATTTTAGGTATGTGTTTACATGTCTCTATTTATTCCATACATCAAGATATTCACATCCAGTCTTTCTAGTAGTTGAATCAACTTCCTGACTACAAACATGTCAAGTTTCAAAGCTCTCAGAGCTTGTGTGATTGATCTGCATTAGTTTATATGCCTTAACTCCCATACGGACAGGCTATATTTTAGTCCTTTATTGGTTTTGGGGTGTATAACAATATCAGTTAATTTAACAATCTTAGCAGTAAAATATTTTTAGCCAAGAATCCATTTCATATATGGGAGACCTTAGAGATGAAGAAAAACATTGTTGGGTTTAGTTCTACCTCCGGCAGGGGTATCTCAAAAACTAAAGCACTTTTTGACCATTTGTCACTAGCCTAATAGAGGGTGGCAGGGCGGTGACAAAATCTAGCGCTATTTGGGACCAGGGTCTCGAAGGAACAGACAGCAGTTGGAGTAACCCAACAGGAGGTTGGTTAGATGTCTTACCAATAGCGGAATGTCACTCTTAAGCCATTAATGGCCACCAGAATCATTGCTTTACTAAACAGCTGGTGCAGTTAACACCTGGATGGCAGGCCATGTTGGAGCAATGACCCCATCGTATAACCTCAGACCGTAACTCCTCCGGCACAAATAATTGACTCGGTGGGCAAACGGATGGAGGTGTTACCCCTTCTAAAGGCCGTGTTGACCTTCGATTCGACCTCCCATCTGAGTGTGGAGATAACTAATTTCTTGGGTAAAATGCATTTTGGAATAACCGGGTGTTCGAATGGATCAAAAATACGAGATAAGGAATCGGGTTTGATGTTCTTTGAACCCGGGAGGTACGAGAGAAAAAAATGAAAATGTCTGAAAAAAGTGCCCACCGAGCCTGCCTGGAGTTGAGTCTTTTAGCATATCTAATATATTACAGGTTCTTATGATCAGTCCAATTGATCAAACATACCGCGACCCTTCTAATAAATGGCGCCATTCCTCCAATGCTAACTTGTTGGCCAAAAACTCTCTGTTACCAATGTCATAGTTACGTTCGGCAGGTGAAAGATGGTGGGAAGAAAACATGCAAGGATGCATCTTGTAGTCTGAGGAAGTGCACTGGGAAAGAACTGCACCTACCCCCACCTCTGACGCATCGTCCTCCACCATGAACTGAGGTGTGGGATCAGGGGCGACTATGATGGGAGCCGAAACGAAGCGGCTCTTTAGGCTGGTAAATACAGCCTCGGCTGTATCAGACCACCTGAACGTCATTCTGGGGGAGATCAAGGCAGTCAGACGACTGCCGTCGTAAAAACGATTGTGCGACTGATCTTAATATTACAGTCTGTTTCCCAAAAGCACCGTAATTTAAATAGCACTTTAAATCATCATAGATCTACGAGTGCATCGTATGAAGACAGATTTATGCGGCCACCTGCAGGACAATCAACAGATTACACCTTTAACTTGAATTAAGTTCAATGTGATTGTAATATAAGGATTTGATTGTGCTTTACACTTTGTACACTTTGACTTGTTTTCTTTATTTTTTTTATTAAATTATAAATGAAATAATTAAAAGGCCGGGGAAGATGCTTGTCACTGTACCCACTGGCCAGAGTGAACGAGGGAGCTGCGGGTCGATGATGAGGACTGTCTTGACGATGTGCAGGTCTGGGTTTTCAGCATTCCACTTCTGTTGGGCCTGGAGGCTGGGCAGATAGAAATGGATAAAATGCTTCCAGAAGTGATCAGCCAACAGCTGGCTATGGGGCCAATGCCTACAGCTCAAGAGCTCGGAGTCAGGATACACCATCTGCGGGAGAGAGGTATCTGGCCGCCCAATGAGCAGTGAGTTATTGGATCAGGGTCAGCGATGTCTGCAGATGTGTAGCCTAATGGTTTGGTGTTGAGAATCCCTTCAATCTCAACTAGTAGGGTTCTCAGTACCTCATCTGTCAAAAGCTGGGCTCCAAGGGTTACTTGCAGGGCTTGTTTTACTGAGTGTATCTTGCACTCCTAGCAGCCGCCAAAGTGGGGGGCGATAGGTGGATTAAACTTACAGTCGATTTGCTGAGGGGCTAGTTGGGCTTTGTCTGGAGCAAGGTCGGTGAATGCTTCCCGGAGCTCTGGATCACCACCTCTGAAGTTAGTCCCCTGGTCTGAAATTAGCTCGAATGGCTTTCCTCTGCAGGCAATGAACCGTCTCAGGGCCATGAGGAATGAGTATGCATTCAAACTAGGGGTGCCTCTGACTAAGGATTTTCATAATCGAGTCTGGAATTTTCGAATCTTGCTGATATTCTACTGATAGTCGAATCATATGTTTGGGGGCAGGGCAAAATACATTGAGTCAAGTCAGACATTCAACTAACATTATTATATTAAGTTATTGGGAGAAAACCGCAAGTTCTATTTGAAATCAGACATTTGAGCGCTCACATATAGTCATAATGGCATAATCATAACAGCCCGCGAATATTCGACTGTGAGATTGGTAGTCGAATCAGGATCCTCGAATCGAAGCATCGAAACGTCGACTATTTTGGGTCATCCCTAATTCAAACTGGAGAGCATGTAAATATACACGGCTCGGGTGGTCATGCATTTAAAAATTAATCCCCAGTGCTTTTCACTCCTCCTTCTAATTGCTACTGAGTATGGCCCGAAGCAGTCTACTCCTGTTGAGTAAAATGCTGGCTTGAAAAGTCGGATTCTGGATGGAGGCAGGTCTGCCAATTTAGGGATTTGTGGCTTTCTGCGCAATTTCTGACACTCTTGGCACTTGTGGTTCAGACGGTAATCATACTCTTGGATGAGCAGCTGCGTGACTTGGTGCTTGGCATCCAGCACCACCAGTATCCAGTTCCAGCTGGTTACTATGGCGCAGACGTCCAATAGGCTCGATCTGAGACAGCACAGAACACAGGGATCTCATGCTCACAGGTGGGAGAGTCTAACTCACAGCCAGCGTAACTCCTCGGAAGTTCTATGCTCTGTAGGTGAGTTAACTCGTCCTCCCACTCTCTCCATTTGACTAGCAGGTGATCTGGCAGAGCAGGGTCGTTCCAGTCATGCTTTTTGTCCCACAGGTGTTGGATGACAACTTTGGCCCTGGTGGTGTAAGGTACTAGAAAGCCAAGGGGGTCATATTGGCTTGCCACCACTTTATAGATGGAGCGCATAGTGACAACTTATTCAGTAGCTACAACCTCTTAACACTTGAAGGACAGGGTGTCCTCTCAACAGTCCCAATGCAGGCACAGGGCTGATTCTTCTTGACCTTGGTGACCTTGGGCGATCCACTTTTCAGCACTAGTCGATCTTGCCTTAGCAGGAATGTGATGTATGGTGTCTGGATGTGTACTGGCCCACTGGCATAGCTCAAAACCTCCCTCGGCAAGGAGAGTCTGCAGCTTCACAATGATGGGCTTGGCATCTTCAACTGTAGGCATGCTTTGAAGACAGATATCTACGTAGAAATGTCTTAACTGAGTAAGTTAAGAAATGGCTGAGTATGGTCGGTGACGTGTTTCTGTAGGGCATATGTGGCACAGCAGGGGCTACATGTAGTACCAAAGGGAAGAAGCTTCCACTGGTAGACTGTGGGTTGTTCATCAAGCTTGAGCTCCCTCAAGAGGAAGCAGAGGAGAGGCTCATCCTCTGGAAGGAGCCTGACCTGGTGAAACATCCCCTGTATGTCACTTGCTGCGCCATGGGAGGTATCCCGAAGGTAGTGAAAAGACAGAGTTGTTCAATAAGGTACTGCTTTAGATTGTTGGTCGGACCTTGCAGCGTCCATCTGAGACAGGTGTAGATTGCAACCGGTGCACTGGGGGACCAAAGATGACTGGCTCAATTGGAGTCAAGTGACGGTGGTCTGAGCCAATGAGCAGTAGCAAGACAATGTCCTTGGATGAAGGGATAGAAAGCTTCTTCAAATGTCTGTATTTGCTCTACAGTGCTTTGAAGGGATACGTGTGCTGGCATAGCCTGAGCTTGGGTGCAGTAAAGGCTCCTTGGATGTTGTATATGTGACCACCCTACATATAGTTTGGGTCACAAGTAGGGGTGTAACGATACGCGTATTCGTATTGAACCGTTCGGTACGACGCTTTCGGTTCGGTACGCGGTACGCATTATGTATACCGAACGGTTCGTTGGAGTAATTAATTATATTTGAAAAAAAAAAAAAAGAGAGAGAGAGAAATATAATGATATGCGTTCAACAAGGTAGCCCAATAACCCAAACAACGTAACAGGCAACGCCCCTGACACTCCCGAAGAAGAAAAAAACACCATCTTATATGTTTATGTTAGGCTACTCAGCAGGCGATCGCTCACTCAGTACGCTCTGAAGGCTCGTTGCAAAATAGCCAATGCGTTTAACAGACTAGAAATGAGAAGATCCTCCAATAACCAACAGGTCTGGTGTTTGGGTGCACTTTGGATTCCCTTTAAGCTATAATGGTGATGGCAAGAGAGTGGTGGATAAAAAAACAACGGTATGTCGCATCTGCAACATGACAGGGTACACCAGCGGGAATAAAAAAAAAATAAAAAAAACACCAGCGGGAATATCTGGGATATATGCGTCAGTACTATCTGGGAAAAGACGAAAAAAAGGAGAAACATGCACGCAGCAAACTATCCCTGCAGCATTTAGAAACTATAGCTTACAGGGAATCCAACCCAAACACCAGACCTGTTGGTTATTTTAGGATCTTATATTTCTGGTCTGTTAAAGGCATTCGACATTTTGCAACGAGCCTTCAGCGCATGCTGAGTGAGCGAGCGCCTTAGGGGCCGTTCACATATCGTGCCTAAAAACGCATGGAAAACGCTAAGCGCGTCTTTCTCCTCCTTTCCAAAGCGCTTGGGCAGAAGCGCTCATGAGGCGTCTGTCTTTGCTAAGCAACAATGACGTGCTCTCTCCATGAGACGCGGAAATTTCAGCGAAGGATAAATGGATTTGCAGCTCTAAAAATCGCTTGCAGTAGCTCTGCTACTAAATTTATTTCAAAATTGCAATCCATATACAACTATGATCAGCTGATCCTTCATCTTGGCTGAGCTCTCAACGTTGTTACGGGAAAGGATGAAGCTGATTGGTTAGTTCTTGTCACATGACCCGCGGTGCGCTTGCGGCATTCTGAAAAGTTGAGATGTTTTTACATTTTGCTGTATCTAAAACGTATCGAACCGAACCGAACCGAACCGTGACATCAGTGTATCGTATCGAACCGAACCGTGAATTTTGTGAACCGTTACACCCCTAGTCACAAGTTAAATTATTTATATATATTTCATTTTTATTTTTTGCACGTTTCTTTCTATTTACATGTATATATATACGTTTTATTTTAATTACTTAAATATATGATGAGTTTGCACTGTGTAGTTCAGCTGCATTTTCTGAACTCAAACTCTGAACTCTGAACTTCTGAACTTCTGAACTCGCAATTTTCGATTGCAATGCATCCTCAGACAACAAAGAGGACCTTTAAGGAAACAACTAATTCTTGTCTCTCTCTCTCATTTAATTTCAAGGTTAGTTAAATTAATTAATTGTCATACCAAACTGTAATTTACATGTTTTAATGTCCAAACAATTTTTTATTATTTATTTTATTAATAATTTTAAGACACTTACAATATGTCATAGAAAAGTTTATTCATGTATCGCTTACCTGAAATACTTACTTGAGTTGTTTTCTTAAGATTGTTTTCCAGTTTACCTCTTCATGCAGTTAACATTGTGGATGTTTTTCAGCCAAAATCACTACAGAACCTTAATGTTCTCATGTGTCACACGACATGACAGTATCAATAATTCTTTGTCACATGAGAATGGATGAAGTGGTTTATCACTTTACATTTTTGCGCAAACACAGCCTTGTGTGGGAGACTCTGTTCAATCGCACATGAGTGTCCTTTGGAGGAGGGGCCAATGGCTGAACATGATTCACGAGTTCACCGTTACATCTAATCTGAAAGCGAATAGTAAGCATATTTTAAGCATATTGTAAGCATAGCCCGAACCCAAAGAACTCCCCCTATCCCTAATTTGGGATAAAACAGATTAGAAGTGAGGAGTTTGCAACCAAAGGGAGCCAGCTGCTCTACTCCATCGGGAGGAACCCTAACCACCATTGAGCATGCAACATAACTCACCGAAGGGAGCCATGGGTCTGCTGCACCGGAAGAGGAGCCCTAGTCCGATGCTGAGAAAGAGACGCAACTGATGGAGGGACGCCCCGATGCATCCGAAGGGAGCTGCAGCTCTGCTGCACCAAAAGAGGGAGTCTCCCATTGCGAGTTGATGAGAGGCACGGTTTTACGCCTCTGATTGATGCTAAATGGAGCACGACTGGTGGAGGAATTCTTGCTGCTTCTGAAGGGAGCTGCAGCTCTGCTGCACTGGAAGGGTGAGTCTCCCTTGCGACTAAATGCGAGGCATGGTTTGATGCGTCTGATGGAGGGCTCTCACTGCGACTGAATAGGCGAGGAGATTTGTAACGACGGCTGGAGGGCCCTTACTTTGACCAAAGAAGCAATAACTGACTGTATTGGGAAGGAGAGCCTCCCATTAATAAAGTAAACAACATGATTTGAAACACTTTTTTCTGCAGGTAGGCCTGATTGAGAAAGGATCAGTTTTAAGTTTTTTTTTTTTTTGGAACCGAAAGTCATTGAAAAAAGAGAGGGTCCAGCGCATATTTAGATTGAGCATTCCAGAGTTGGACATAAGGAAAGTGAACCTGATGAGGTTGAATTGGAGAATGGACACTAACATTTTTACATGTAGTGGCTTTTCCTTTCTTGGACAATCTTTATTTAATGAAGTAAGCGATAGTTTTGCTATCAAGTATAGACGAATCAGAGATTGATTCTGCGGCGATAGGGAAGGACGGAAAGGGCTCCTGCTGGAGCAGACACTGCTGCGGCAGTGGTGAAATATAGGTAAAGGCTCCTGCGGGAGCGGACACTGCTGCGGAAGTGGGGAGATACAGTAAAGGCTCCTGCGGGAGCGGACACTGCTGCAGCCATGGGGAGATACAGAGAGTGCTCCCGCTGGAGCTGACACTGCTGCGGCAGTGGGGAGATACAGTAAAGGCCCCTGCAGGGGCGGACACTGCTGCGGCAGTGGGGAGATACAGAGAGGGCTCCTGCAGGGGCAGACACTGCTGCGGCAGTGGGGAGATACAGAGAGGGCTCCTCCGGGGGCAGACACTGCTGCGGTCATGGGAAGGGGCTGGGGTGTGTGATGTCTTGAAGAACCTGTGTAGCCTGCACTGCTAGCAGAGGCAGCCTAATATTAATGTCTGCTGCGTGAGCTGGAGGACATTAGGAGGGGGTTAGAAGTAACAGGATGGAAATACTGGGATGTACAGGCAAGGTTTGCAAGTAAAAGTAGCTTCGTGCTTGCTTTGGCTGCTGTAGTTGTTGGCTGTGGGAAAGTAGAGTGTTAGTAACATTTGATGAGTCAAGCTAAAATGTCTGTGTAGCCTACTGTGCTGCCAGCTTGGCAATTGGATGCCTGATTTGACAATTGCTCAAGCCTTTTCCGCATTAATACAGCCTCCAGAGCAGATAAATTTGGGATTCTGTTTTCCCGTTGTAGTATGGACTTGTTACGTTTATGAACTTCCTGTTTCCTTATTTGGTCTTCCTGTTCTTGTTTAGTTAATTCATTATTCCCCACCTGTCTCCAGTTCCCTCACTACCTTCTGTGTGTTTAAATACCCGGTCTGTTCAGTTCCTCCTCGTCTGTGATTGTTAATGCTGTTATTTGTATGGTTACCAGATATTGTATTGTTAGTGTAGTATATTGTCTGTATTCTCCTTCTATCATCAGTAATCTCCTCATTTGATCCCGATCCTCCTCGAGCACTTTATTCTTACTGGAATAAAGCACACACCCTTACTTGTAACAGAATCACAGACCAAAACAGTTTAGTTAGCTGCGTTTTTCTTTCTTTTTTTTTTCTTTTTCTTCCCTCTCCCAGAATGGCGATTCCAGCCGTCCGTCTCCTATGCCTGGAGCAACTGGAACGTTCGCTGGAGGACCATACCAGGGACTTTCTAGATCTGGCGTGCCTTACCCACTTCCCTGACCGCTCGCTCTCTAACTTCTTCTACACCGGCCTGAGCAAGTGGTGTAAGGCACGCCTACCAGTGAACGGTCCCCGAGAGGATTTCGTCGCTTTCGTGGAGTGGGTGCTGGAGAAAAATGGATCTTCATGGACTATCTGCACCGCCGAAGAGGATGTCTCCAGCCCCTCTCCCGACCCAGAGACCAGGCAGCCGCCATCACGCCGCACGGAGCCAGAGCCCACTGCAGCCGCAGAGCCCGAGCCTATCACTGACAGGGAACAGGACCTCGAGACCTTTCTGTTTCTCCACTGGTTCCGCCCAGCCCTGAATTTTCTGTTTCTCCGCTGGTTCCGCCCAGCCCTGAATTTTCTGTGTCCCGCTGGTTCCACCCAGCTCTGAATTTTCTGTGTCTCCGCTGGTTCCGCCCAGCCTTGAATTTTCTGTGTCTCCGCTGGTTCCGCCCAGCTCTGAATTTTCGGTGTCTCCGCTGGTTCCGCCCAGCCTTGAATTTTCTGTGTCTCCGCTGGTTCTGCCCAGCCCTGAACTTTCTGTTTCTCCGCAAGGTTCCGCCCAGCTCTGAATTTTCTGCTTCTCCGCTGGTTATGCCCTGCTCTGAATTTCTTTTTTCTCCTGTATTCCCTCCCAGCCTCCCTCTCCCACCTCCTCCTAGACCTGCCAGTTCCCCTGCTCCACTTCCGCTGGTTCCATCCAGCCCTGATCCTCCTGTGTTTCCTCCCATCCTTCCTTTCTCTCCTCCTAGACCAGCCATTTCCTCGACGTCATCTCTGCTGGTGCCAGTCTGTCTTGCAGTTTACCCTCAGTCTGCGCCATCTGGGCGCGATGGTTCTCCAGCTCCGCCAGTCTCCAGCTCCGCCTTGGCGTGTGAAGGCCCTGTCTCCGCCTCCATCCTCCGAGCCCTGGACTACTCCTCGGTCCTTCGACCCAGCGGCTCTGCCTTGGCTCTTAGCTCCCTCGTCTCCACCATGGCCTGGCATCCCACCTGCTCCACCGGGCTCCCTCGTCCCTCCGGCTCCACCTTGGTCAGTCGTTGACCATCCGCCACCTCGTCACTCCATCCCTCCGGCTCTGTCAGGCTCCTCCTTCCCTCTGGTTCCACCTCCATCCTCAGTCACTCCGGCTCTGCAGCGGTCTTCCAGGGCCCCGCCTCCGCCATCTCCATCCTGGCTGGTCTCTGGAGGACCATCTGGCTCCTCCTGCTCTTGGCTCCTCCCTGGCTCCTCATCCACTCTGCCCTGGTCCCTACCTCCATGCTCCCTCTTCACCTGCTCCTTGCCTGCTCCTCGCCCACCTCCAGAACCCCCACCCTCCCTCCGCTGGTATTCCTCTTGCGGTGCGAGGACGCACCATTCCGGGAGGGGGCGAACTGTTACGTTTATGAACTTTCTGTTTCCTTATTTGGTCTTCCTGTTCTTGTTTTGTTAATTGATTATTCCCCACCTGTCTCCAGTTCCCTCATTACCTTCTGTGTGTTTAAATACCCGGTCTCTTCAGTTCCTCCTCGTCTGTGATTGTTAATGCTGTTATTTGTATGATTACCAGATATTGTATTTTTAGTGTAGTATATTGCCTGTATTCTCCTTCTATCGTCAGTAAACTCCTCATTTGATCCCTATCCTCATCGAGCACTTTATTCTTACTTAAGCACACACCCTTACTTGTAACAGGACTGTGGAAACAGAGGCTTTTGAAAACGATGAAGCATGTTTAGTTTTGTAAAACATTGTACCAATAGACATGTCTATGGCAGTAACGTTAATTGCAGTTATGTGATATTCAAATTCAAGCGGTTTCTAAAGATATTTACTTTGCATGCTTTTCATATTACAGTCCTATAAAGACAACAGAAAATTTACTCACACTTGCTGTCCTGCGGCAAAACACGAGGGTAGTTGCATTTTTCTTCGTATTACACAAAATAGGCCAGCAGGTGGCAAAAAAGTGTCATAAGTGTGATGTCTTATGTCTTAAGTCAACGAACGTATTCACTTGTTACAAAAACTGATTTGGCTTTATTAAAATGTGTGCATAATCGTAATTAAATATATAAAGTCTATTTAAATTGTTCAGATAAACAAAGCACAAGGTTTTCTTGCATAATTAATATTTTAATTGTTTGGACAGACAGTTCATATATTAGCCTATATATTCACATTGGAATTATGTTTTGTATGTTAAATATGAAAACAAACGTATGTGCACAGTACCTATAACTGAGCTTTGTATTTTGAGACCATGTCATGCTAAATGGCCAACTGACCCGGTTTACTCTCATTAATTTTGTTTACGAAGAGATAAGCTATGTACCAGTTCATAGCATTCACGAACGACATGTATCCATTCTTTCAACTCGTTCACGGATGACATGGGTATCAGTTCAGTCATTTCATCCACGGACAACAAGTGTCAGTTCATTCAACTCCTTCGCGAACAACATGTGTACTGGTTCAGTTTTTTCGTTCACGATCGAGATCTCTAAATCTCTAGATACAGAGAGGGCTCCTGCAGGGGCGGACACTGCTGCGGCAGTGGGGAGATACAGAGAGGGCTCCTGTGGGGGCAGGCCCTGCTGCGGCAGTGGGGAGATACAAAATACTTCTGACAAAATCTGGAGCTGGAGGCCATTGAACAGAAAAATGGTTAGTAGCATGAGGGAGCGGAAGAGTTGGGGGGGTGTTTACCAATGGAGGCGGCCTCACGTTTGCTTCAGCTGCTGTAGCTGTGGGTGGTGGGAAGGGGCTGTGTAGCCTGCACTGCTAGCAGAGGCAGCCTAATGTTAATGTCTGCTACGTTAGCTGGAGGACACTGAAAAGAAAAAGGGGGTTAGAAGTAACAGGATGGAAATACTGGGATGTGCCGTACAGGGTTGCAAGTAAAAGTAGCTTTGTGCTTGCTTTGGCTGCTGTAGTTGTTGGCTGTGGGAAAGTTGAGATCTCTAGATCTTGTTCAGACTCATATAAAACTTGTTCATGAAGAGCATATTCGTTCAACAAATCACATGCTTCGTCACATGTCATACTCGAAGGCTATTGGCTTGAGGTTGAGTAACTCTTTGACAGGATGAAGCAGTTCTCTTAGCTACCCGGTTCACCGAGCTGCGCATGTGCAGCTAATAGCACCCCGCTGCTGTGGAGGGAGGAACTTCACTGAACGAGAAATATGAGTCAGTGGATTATGTGAACATGAACAATTCGTTCACCTAAAAGATTAGTTCAAAAAGAACGATTCATTCACGGATGACACTTGATTCAAGATGGCTCCGCCAAGTCCGGTCACCGTCCAGGTCGCTCCGCTTAGATTATATGTTTTTATTTACTTTTGTACCTACTTTTGCTTTCTCTTTTTACACACATAACCTCTGCACTGATCATTTATGACAAAGAAACACTTTTGGACATCGGACACCGCTTCACTGTCTTGTTTCAGGACACTTTATCCTCCAACCCATCGTGGCCATCTGAGATTCTACGGAACACCGAGATGAACAATGGTCACCTGAATAACCACCCGGGGCGACGGATCAAGAAACACCGCAGGAAACGCGCACTCAGCCCTCCTCTACTGAGCATTCTGCTCGCCAATGTCCAGTCTCTGGATAATAAGATGGACGATCTTAGAGCCAGGATAAGTTTCCAACGGGACATTAGGGACTGTAATATCCTTTGTTTGTCTAAAACATGGCTCATGCCCTTGGACCCAGACACTGCTGTAACGCCGTCTGAAAACATTTATCCATTATTTGCCATCCATTCTATCTGCCCCGGGAGTTTTCATCGATCATCATAACTGCTGTTTACATCCCACCAAAAGTAGACACCGGTTTGGCTTTGTCTGAGCTTCACAATGTTCTCAGCGGCAACATCAACAAACTGTAACGAATGATCACAGGAACGAGAGATCCAAAAGCAGTGTGTTTAATGGGTAGGGATGCGTATCGTTAAGGTTTTAACCGTATTACTACTCTTACCTATACTGCTTAGCGCTCCGGTACTTTAACGGTATTCTTATCGGTCTTTGTGTTGTGTAACTTTGTGTTGTGTTAGGCAGTCGAAAAATTTGCATTTATCTGTCTGCACATAATGCACTTTTGAAAGATGCTTTGACAGATTGCTTGTGTTTCTGCCCTTACATGCAAAAATGTTGTTGCACTTATGACAACCAGTGTTGTCTGCATCAACTCTAGTGAAGTATTACCACACTTTGGAACGTTTTGCTGCCTCCACCATCATCACTCTTTGTATTAAGCAGTTGTTTTCATACTGTAAGGGGCCATTCACATATCGCATCTAAAAACGCATGGAAAACGCTAGGCGCGCCGCTTTCTGATTATTTTCCCACAAGCCTTCAGGCACTTGCGCTCCTGAGGAGTCTGCCGTTGCTAAGCAACCATGACCTGCTCTCTCCATGAAAACGCAGAAATTTCAGCAATGGATAAATGGATTTGCAGCACTAAAAACTGCTTGCAGTACCTCTGCTACTAAATTAATTTACAAATACACATACAGCTATGATCAGCTGTTACTTCATCTTGGCTGAGCTTTCAACGTTGTTACGGAAAAGGTGAGGAAGTTCCATGTCCTGTGGTGCGCTTGCAGCATTCTGAAAAGTTGAGATGTTTTTAACTTGATACGGTGTGGACACGCCTTAAAAAAACGAGCTCGTCGCACCGCGTGGGCGTCGCGACCGCGTAGCTTCCATTATGAGTGTGCATACCGCGTGCCTACATTTGAAATAACGAACTTGAGCATGCAATGGACGCGATATGTGAACGGCCCCTTTATGCGTGTGTGTGCACTGCTCTCATTCTTGTTGTGTGTGTGTGTGTGACTGACAGACAGCCTCCGCGACGCATGAGAGATCTCCCAGATTTCACAGACAAACGTCTTAATAATATCGCAAATTAGAAATGTTTGGTAAGATAAAATGGGAACGATAACATAATTAAGCAAATCTCATCGCCATCGTCACTCTTTATTATTAAGTGGGAGTTTTCATACTGTTATGTCTGTGCGTGCACCGCTCTCGTTGTGGTGTGTGTGTATGACTGACAGACAGCCTCCGCGGCGCGCATGAGAGATCTCGCAGATCTCACAGACAAACGTCTTAATATGATCACACATTAGAAATGTTTGGTGAGATAAAATGTGCATGATAACATCAAGCAAAAATACATAGTACATAAATTTTTTCCCCTCCAGTACCGAAAGCAGAACTGATAGCTGATCTTACTGATACTATGGTCTTTCATAATTTAGCCCCGGGCCAGTTTAATACCGGGTTTCGGTACCCATCCCTATTAATGGGTATTCCAAAAATCAGTATCCAAACAGGCAAGAGGGCATAACCATGAAATCAGTCCAGAAACAAAACAAACAAGAAACAAGAAACTAGAAAACACAAGGAATGCGAGAAAACCGGGTGATGGAAAATAAGGACTCCATGAATCAGAATGAAAACAGACAGGTGTGCAATTAACCGTGATGAAGGGACAAGGCTTTGTGGGAAATGTAATGCCTGCAGTGGGGTGCCTATGGGGAAGTGAGACCACTAGTGGACACCCAGGGAAACACAGACCAGACACCGTGACACAAACATCAGTTTAAGAATGCCTACAAAGATCGCTCACTACCGGCTTTCGTCAAATCGGACCATTCTGCCATTTTCCTCACACCAGAATATAAACAAAGGCTCGTTCAAGATCCCCCGGTGCAGAGGGTGGTGATGCGATGGTCCGCCCAATCAGAAGCCATGCTACAGGCAGCTCTTGAAGATGTAGACTGGGACATGTTTAGCACAAGTTCATCTGACATCAGTGAATTCACGGATGTAGCATTAAGCTTTGTAAACACGCTAGCCGAACAAGCTATGGATACAATAACTAGAAGGACCTTCTCAAATTAGAAACCGTGGGTGGACAGATCAATCCGTGCAGCAGTAAACAATCGCACTGCTGCTTACAACACCAGTCTTCTGTCAGGAAACATGAGTGAGTAAAAAACATTGTGCTATGCTCTCCGATGCACAGTAAGAGCCGCCAAACACAGATACAAGGAACGCATAGAGTCACATTTCCAGCTAAATGACTCCCGACGCATGTGGCAAGGACGAAGGACCATCTGTGCCTTTGGAAATAAATCTTCTGTAGAGGTGAGAGCAGATACATCGCTAGCTGACAAGCTAAACACTTTCTAAACACTTGTTTTCTTTAATAATTGCACTGTCCATGGAGTGGACCTGACTCACATTTCACTGCTGGTCATATATGCTATATATAATTGTGTATGTGACGAATACAAATCTTGAATCTTGAATCACTACAACACATTGTCTTTGACGCTAGTGGAGGCAGCCTCAAACTGCACCACTGCCAGAAAAGCCGCTGTGAAAGGTTGACCCGCGGTGGGAAGCGAGAGAGGCTTGCAGCAGTGAGAACTGGGGTGCGGCCCAAGCTGGTTGAATGCCTGCTGCTGCTGCTGCTGCTGCTGCGATCCAGCACTCTAAGAGAGCCTGGTCTTGGGTGGGACGATCTTGTAGTTGAGTGAGGTGAGCTCAGGACTTTGCACGGTCTATTGGCCACAACCTGTGGCTTGGCGAGAAGAGCAGCTGACGTGATGATGCTTGTTGGTGCTCAGCAGCCATGTTTGGCGAGGTAGGAGTGATCATGGGTCCAGCAAAAATGCGGCAGATCTGAAAAATCCCTGGTATACATTTATTCGTTGAAAGGGAAATTGGGTCTGTGATAAGATGACAGACAGAGCGAACCAAATGTTGACAAACCTTCCATGCCGAAAAACTATCGTAAAATGCCGAAATACTGTCGTAGGACAGGAGGTAGGAAGGCTGGATATATATACACTTGTTGTGCTAGTTAAGATGGTTAGCTAAACGAGATGCACCTGTGCCAAATTGGATGATCTGATTGTGCTCCTCCCGAACGTTGTTAATAAAAACCTCATACAGTGTAAACTTTGTAGAGGAAGTTGCAGTTTAAAAATCAGTTAGTTTTAAAACTGAGTAAGTTAAATGTTAAAATGTGTATCTTACAGAACAAATGTCATGATACAAATGCAAATAACTTGTCACTGAGCAAATACAAGTTCTTTGAATGATGCATCAAGTACCATAGTTTTATAACCATTGAAGGAACCACAAGCTCTGCTCTTCACTCTCAGAAAAGAAAGGTACAAAAGCTGTCACTGGGGTGGTACCCTTTCAGAAAGTACTTCTATGTACCATTTAGTAACTAATTTGGGTTATGTCAAGTCAAGTCACCTTTATTTATATAGCGCTTTAATACATTGCGTCAAAGCAACTGAACAACATTCATTAGGTGTGTCAATAATGCAAAATGATAGTTAAAGGCAGTTCATCATTTAATTCAGTGATGTCATCTCTGTTCAGTTTAAATAGTGTCTGTGCATTTATTTTCAATCAAGTCAACAATATCGCTGTAGATGAAGTGACCCCAACTAAGCAAGCCAGAGGCGACAGCGACAAGGAACCGAAACTCCATCGGTGACAGAATGGAGAAAAAAACCTTGGGAGAAACCAGGCTCAGTTGGGGGGCCAGTTCTCCTCTGACCAGACGAAACAAGTAGTTCAATTCCAGGCTTCAGCAAAGTCAGATTGTGCAGAAGAATCATCTGTTTCCTGTGATCTTGTGCTGGTGGTCCTCTGAGACAAGGTCTTTACAGGGGATCTGTATCTGGGGCTCTATTTGTCCTGGTCTCTGCTGTCTTTCAGAGCTGTAGAGGTCCTTTCTAGGTGCTGATCCACCATCTGATCTGGATACGTACTGGATCCGGGTGACTGCAGTGACCCTCTGATCTTGATACAGACTGGATCTGGTGGCTACGGTGACCTCGGAATAAGAGAGAAACAGACTAATATTAGCGTAGATGCCATTCTGTAGTAAGTACATAATGTAGTAAGTACATTGGGTGTTATGGGAAGTGTTCCCGGTTCCGGTTTACCTTATAAATGCAACCTAAAAATCCTTTAACGGATTTTGGATATTAAAAGCATATTAGTATGTTATGTGTAAGCCAGGTTCAAGAGATGGGTCTTTAATCTAGATTTAAACTGCAAGAGTGTGTCTGCCTCCCAAACAATGTTAGGTAGGTTATTCCAGAGTTTAGGCGCCAAATAGTAAAAGGATCTGCCACCCGATTTTGATATTCTAGGTATTATCAAATTGCCTGAGTTTTGAGAACATAGCAGATGTAGAGGATTATAATGTAAAAGGAGCTCTTTCAAATACTGAGGTGCTAAACCATTCAGGGCTCTATTAGTAATAAGCAATATTTTAAAATCTATACGATGTTTGATAGGGAGCCAGTGCAGTGTTGTCAGGACCAGGCTAAAATGGTCATACTTCCTGGTTCTAGTAATAACTCTTGCTGCTGCATTTTGGACTAGATGTAGTTTGTTTACTAAGCGTGCAGAACAACCACCCAATAAAGCATTACAATAATTTCTGCATTTGACATTGAGAGCATAGGCCGTAATTTAGATATATTTTTGAGATGGAAAAATGCAGTTTTACAAATGCTAGAAACATGGCTTTCTAAGGAAAGATTGCGATCAAATAGCACACCTAGGTTGCTAACAGATGACGAAGAACTGACAGAGCGACCATCAAGTCTTAGACAGTGTTCTAGTTTTTAGGTCCTATAATTAACACCTCTGTTTTTTTTTTCAGGTTTAGCAGTAAGAAATTACTCGTCATCCAGTTTTTTATATCAACTGTGCATTCCATTATTTTTTCAAATTGGTGTGTTTCACCGGGCCGCGAAGAAATATAGAGCTATAATCTATGACAAAAAATACTATTATAAACTAGGTAAATGGATAATTCAGAAGCAAAGTTTACACTAGAAAAATGGTCAGTGCATAATACTTTTATAAAATCTAAACATTTAGTGAATTTAGTGAAACATTATTTACATTAGAGTATCATCAGCATAACAGTGAAAGCTAACACCATGTTTCCTGATGATATCTCCCAAGGGTAACATATAAAGAGTGAAGAGTAGCGGCCCTAGTACTGAGCCTTGAGGTACTCCATACTGCACTTGTGATCGATATGATACTGTGGCTAGTGGGGCGGGGCCGAGAGACGTGGGATTGAGGAGTGAGGCCAGGTGTAGTGATTGGAGATGAGCTGCACCTGCGCCCCACCGCCAGTATCGAGTCCCACGTAGGAGATGGAAGGATATAAAACTGGAGCGACGACCGTGAAGGACGAGAGAGGACCAGGCCTGGGACATTATTTTATGTTTTGGCTTTTATTTGTGAGCGTCAGTTGCCGTGAGGGGCTGACGCGCTGTTTTGTTTATTTTTGAATATTAAAGTGTCTTTTGATTGTGCGCCGGTTCCCGCCTCCTTCTTCCCGATGATTACAAAGATCCTATCGTTACAGTGGTGCCGAAGCCCGGGAGAAGGAGGGACGCGCTGCTGAAGATCCCTCGCCGCTGTGGTGAATCCGCGGTGCCCTCGAGCAGGCGAAGTATGTGCCGCCATGGACGCTCGAGGCGGTGGGCTGGAGTGAGTTGCCGGGGATGGGCGAGCTCGCTGCCGGCCGCCCACGATATGGAGGGGCGGCTGCCGTCCGTGAGGGAGCAGCGCCGTTCCGGAGGGGCAGGGAACGGGAGACTCCTGCCGCTGCCCAAAATCGGAGGAGCCGTCGCCGTCCATTGGGCGGCGGAGGAGTGTCGTGCCGTCCGCCGAGGGCCGTCCAGTGCCACCGCCAGGCACCGCGGAGGAGATCACCCAGCTGGTGGAGGGCCGAGCAGCAGTGCGTCTGGGAACCGGAATTTATTTTTTTTCCTCTCTCCCCTCTCTCGTCCCTGTCGCTCCTCCTTCCATCTCCTTTTCTCTCGCCTCGTCTGTCCTACCCCCAGGTTCCCGCAGGTCCCCGTGAGCAGTCCCCCCCCCCCTGCGAGGGGCGATGGGGGTATGTGGCGAGTGGGGCGGGGCCGAGAGGCGTGGGAACGAGGAGTGAGGCCAGGTGTAGTGATTGGAGATGAGCTGCACCTGCGACCCACCGCCAGTATCGAGTCCCACGTAGGAGATGGAAGGATATAAAACTGGAGCGACGACCGTGAAGGACGAGAGAGGACCAGGCCTGGGACATAATATAATTATAAACTTATATACAATTATACACTGCATGCGAACTGTTGAATTTAAAGCAGAACCCATCTCGTTTAGCTAAAGACTCCTACGATCTTTGCCGTGACGCTGGCTTGCTATGTCCTAAACGGTATATTCACCGGGGTTTGAGGCGAAGCTTTACAGCTTCATCTTCTCCCAGCATTTGTATTTCTACATGCCGACGTAAGACTAACAATCTGTTTTACACTGGTATTGATCAACTTAATTTAATACTAGTACCCCGTGTGGAGATTAAGTCATTGTTGACTCCATTTCATAGCTCAGCTTATACTGCATTATTTAATGCCCGCTCTGTGAATAACAAGGCACTGTTCTTATCGGATTTTATTCTAGACAAAAAGTTGGACTTCCTGTTTTTAACTGAAACATGGCATAGAGAAAATGTTGGACTTCTGTTCAATCAGATCACTCCTGTTGGTTTTGGAATCTTAGATCTTCCGAGGTTATCTGGCAGAGGTGGAGGCATTATTGTGATTTACAACCTGCAATTCAAGATAAGCCCTGTATCTGTTTCCCAGTTCTCATCATTTGAATGCCTAGTTCTGAGTATTTTTGCTCCTACATCTACCATCATTGCAACAGTCTATAAACCACCTAAGACAACACATGAAACTTTTACATCAGAATTTGCTGAGTTTCTGTCTATGTTGAGCTTGAAGTTCCATAGAATTCTTATTGTGGGGGACTTTAATATACATGTGGACCAAAGTGATTCTGCGGTTGCAAAGGAATTTTTATCGCTTCTTGACTGTCTTGACTTCTCACAATTGGTAACAGGCCCAACTCATTGTAAAGGCCATACCCTGGATCTTGTCATATCAAATGGTTCATTTGTATCACAGTTATTATCTGTTGACATTGGATTATCTGATCACTCAGCTGTTTTCTTTAATCTGGAGATGCATCTTTCAAGTGTGCCTACAAAATGAACTGTAACATTCCGGAAGTGGAAGTCTATAGATCAAACAGTTTTTTTCTAATTCTGAATAGTGGTAAAACTGAAGTTATGCTTATTGGTTCCCGTCATCAAATTTCAAAAGCTGGTTCCTTATCTTTGACTATTGATGTCTTGGCTACTCAAGCTAAAGTGAGGAATCTTGGAGTTATTTTTGATACCAGGCTTTCATTTGATTCTTTTGTCCAGAGTACAGTTCAATCATCCTTTTTTCACCTCAGAAATATAGCTAGATTACGTCCTATGCTAAATTTCACAGTAGCTGAAAAGCTGATGAATTCCTTTGTCATCTCTAGGATAGATTACGAAGTAACGCCCTTCTAGCCGGAGTCTCTAAATCCACACTTAACAAACTACAATATGTACAAAACTCGGCCGCCAGGATATTGACTGGGTCCAGGGTAAGCAATCACATCACTCCAGTTTTGGAGTCCTTACACTGCCTCCCAGTCCGATTCAGAGTGGATTTTAAAATTATGATGCTGACATATAAAGCATTGCATGGCTTGGCCCCTTATTATTTATCTGCGTTGTTAACTTCCTATACCCCAACTCGGAGACTGCGTTCTTCACAATCCAACTTGTTAGTTGTTCCTCAAACACGCTTACGATCTATGGGTGACGTGGCCTTTTCTTCATATGCTCCTGTCCTTTGGAATACTCTGCCTCCTGATCTTAGGGAAGCACAGGGATACAACATTTTTAAAGGTAGACTTAAGACTTATTTTTTTAAATTAGCATTTGATTGTTGATGTTACTTTTATTGTTTGAGCTTTGTATTGCTTGTTTTTGTACAGCGCTATGAGAAGTTGCCTTTAAAGGCGCTTTATAAAATAAAGTTTATTATTATTATAATTATACATTTAAGTACTAAGTAATATTTATTAAATACATGTAGTTAGGGTTAGGATTAGGGTTTGGCTTATGGCTACTTGCATGTAATTATACATATTTATTTGCTATTACAATAGAAGTACATGTAACGTGTAACAATGGCACTTTAAAATAAAGTTTTACCCTAATTTGTACACTTTCAGTATAATATTGTATGTGCCTTTAAGCTATCAATATATACCCTTTAGTGGTAAATAAGGAACAAAGATGTACCTTTTGTAAAGATACAGATATCAGATAACTCTGGTCATCAATTAGTGTAGTAGGCTATTAATGGGGATTTCATTGTCTGTTTCTGTATTTATAGTCTATGTCTTACTCCTGTAGATGGCAATTAGAGACTGTCTTTTTGTATAAACACAATGTCAACAGCAATGCTATACAGATGAACAAATTATGATTATCTATAAATAATTATGATACAAGTTGTGAAGCTTATAATTAGATAGAAAATAGAAATAGATAAATAATTTAACAAAAGCTCATCAAATCGCAGATTACATCTAAATGGCAATAAACTCTATTCTATTATCTGTTTATGTACCACAAGGGTGCAGCATAACTTTAGAACTGCAGAACTTAACAAAATTAAATCTATTAAATCTATAAATATAGAAGTCTGCTGTCAACAAAATTAAATCAACAGAGTACAGACTTGCTCCTGGCTTGTATTTCCTTTTGTGTTTGATCATAAAATGTGTTTCACCAAGAAATGGTTTAACTTACCCCGCAAAACATGTCGCAATCAGGGCTATAGATTTGTTGGTGTGTTGCGCGGAAGTCATCTGCATCCTCAGAGCCGCTGCTTTCACTTCCATCCACTTCACGAGTGCACGCGTCTGAGAGAAGTTGATCTCTGTGACAAGATCTCGAGACTTCAGATGCACATCAGATATGCAAGATGAGAGAATACTTACTTGGAATACTTTTACTTTTGAAATATTGCATTTGCAGTGATGTGCATGACTTCGATGGAGATATCAAGGACTTTGTAGTTGGTAACAGTAAGTTATTTGTTCTTACTGATCATCGACTACATCAGATGAGACTCAATCTTTATGAGGAGAAGAGGAAAGACATCACTAAAGCCTCTGAACACAACAGAGTTAACATTCTGGTGCCTTTTGATGAAAACGGCACCTTGATAATGTGTGGGACATTTAAAGAAGGATATTGTGAAGTTCTTGATATAAATCATATTACAAACAGTATTTACTATGAAAGTGATACACTGATAGGACCTCGACAGGATGAGAAATCTGTTGCCTTCATAGCCGGTACAAGTAACAGTAGGTACCTTTTGGTTGGAAAAAAAGACGACGATGCAAATCCTCAAGATACCAGGTATTCTGTTGTTAGCTTGTGGAACACTTTAAACTCTCAATATGGTGGGATTTTCTCAAAAATAGCAGACGGAGCAGATCCAAGCATTCAGAGCACTGTGAGAGATGTGGAGTTTGTTGATGGATTCCAGAGAGTTTCACCCTCAGAATCTTACTTATTTCTCAACACAAAGACTGACTCCGAGAGGAAAGTGCTCGTCCTGTGGATGAACAGCTCTAAAGGAAGAAAGACAGAAATCATCAAATCCCTACAGGCTTCAAGGATACGATGCTGCAGTGATAAAGCTCGTCCAGTGCTCGTCGCCAGCACCGTTATTCCCTCAGTGAACAGAGTTATTTGGGCAGGTGTGTTCAGTGCACAGAATCAGCAGGATCCGGAGAACAGCGTGCTGGCTCTGTACAACATCAGTCATGTAAAAGGACGAGTGAAGGGCTTCTGCGCTATTGGTGAAAATCCATGTGGTTCTGAGGTTGGAAATTTCATGCATGTGTTTAATATACACACTTTTTAAAATAAGAATAACATGTTACTATAAAGATAGACTATCCTGAATCTGTGCATGATTAAATGTATACAGAACTAAAGTCATATAAAGTTTAATTTTGATGTTTGTGTTTCAGAGTGATACTGAACTTCAGCCGCTCTCTGTGGTGTTCAAGTACAGCTCAATGTCAGCAGTGGCAGCAGTTAGAAGTGGATCCTGGACTGTGCTGTTCATAGGAACCAGTGATGGTCAACTCATAAAGGTCTCGTTCACTTCTCTCTCTAACACACATGCCTTTAATTCACTAGTTTCAATGGCGTTTCATTTCTAAATACCTGCAAACCATTTACATTTGCACATATAGCTCTAAGCTGTTGCCTAATTCTGCATTTGAATGACTACAGTCATATTTCATGATTTGTATTTCTTTGTTTTTTTCTAGCTTGCATTGGACGAGAAATTCACTCCAGGTTGTCCAACAGTGTTGTTCAAATCTGATGATGAACGAGCAGTGTTTCCCAGAATGCACTTTGATCCAGTAGATTTAAAACATATTTACATCGCTCTTAAGAAACAGGTGAAGTTTTCAAATTTCCAGTTAACAAACAATAAAAAATTATATATAGTATATATTCTACTATAGTAGAAGCCATTTAAAAAATGTTGAGTAATGAATATAATTCTGTATATAACATTTTAGTTATATAAAAATTGGTAGCACTTTATTTTACAGTCCAGTTTCTCGTGTACATACTATGTACTTATTATAGTAATTACAATAACTATGTACTAACTCTGAACCTGCCCCTTAACCTAACCCTACCCCATGTAGTTGCCTTGTATTACCAGAACTTTCTTAGATAAATACACTGTAAGTTCACTATAAGTACATGTTAGTACACATACTGTAAAATAAAGTGCAACCTAAAAATTACTTTTCTAAAATGATTAAGAAAAAGTAATATTGCATTTCAGGAGCAATATAAAAAGAATGGTAGTATATGACAAATAGCAATTCTCCCATGCCCCACAGTTGGAAAGCCCTGAATTAAACTATGCAGTTACTGTACAGTTACTGTTACTGATACTTTACTGTGTGTTAGATCGCATCGTCATACAGTCTCTTTCTGCTTATGTTGTTCATATAGTTAAGAAGAGTGTCTGTGGTTCAATGTGCTAAATACATCAGTCTGAAAGACTGCAGAGCTGCTCTGGATCCTCTCTGTGGCTGGTGTGTGAAGACAAAAAGGTCAGCCTGTTTTTATCACATGTGATGTTTCACACATGAGATCTGTTCTGCATCTACATTAATATGCCTAATTGTAGAACAGTATGTTATCTTCTCATCATCTATACGGACAAGATGAGCAGTGTGCAAACAGCTCTGTAGTGATATATTGTCTGATCCTGTTTTTATTTAGATGTTCTACTCGAGATGAATGTTCAAATACTTCATGGGTGTACATCCAAAAAAACTCTCTACAGACACGGCTGTTTTCTTTTCAGATAGCAGAAAATTCTTCTAGAAAGGTAGACATCTACAATTATTGACTTATTATCATTTAGTTCATATGTAATATTTAATTAAAAGAAGACTGCTTTTTATCAGCAATTGCCCTCTTCTACACAGATTTTAATATTTCTTTCCTTGAGTCTGGAAAGCACCGGAAATCCTGCCTTCTCATGTACCTTCAACACAGGAACCATGAACCTGTGTGACGGGTCTGATCCACCTGCAGTTTTCCCAAACTGCTCCTGTAGTTTTTCTGACCAGCTACTATACACTGGAGGTTGGTTCTCCTTCAGTGAACATGTTATGTTCTATATGATTATTTATTATCAAAAAAATATTTGATTATCTGTTCAGGTTTAAGAGTCTCTGCATCAGTTACTATTGAGGATCAGAAGATCACAGAGACACTGACGCTGACAAACTGCTCCAGTATCACAGAAAATTCACCAAATGCTTCTTATACACAGTGAGAAAATGCAGTATATAAGAGTTTTGAAAGACTGAACTCCTATTATGAAATAATCAATAACATGAATTAAATGCAGGTGTGTGCAGTGTGTCTCATCTGGGTGTCACTGGTCCTCTTCCTCCAAGCGTTGTGATTGGACACATGGAAGTGGGCTGCAGTTACACACACAGGTGAGACAATGTGTAACCTACATTCTAGGGCTTCAGTATATCTGTATTGGGAAAAAAAAACTTTATAAATTGATATTAATTCAGTGTTGATCGCTGAACTGTCATGAACTCAGGAATGACATGAGCTGCTCTTTCTTTACTCTTTAGGATGAATGTAAATATCTTCTCTCTGAGATGGTCTACAATGTAAGTGTCACACTGATTATGTGCCCAGTGTCACAGGATAGGGATGTTGTTTTTACAGTATGTTCCTATTTGAAATGAATATGACTTTATAAGAGTTTGAGGATTTTGTTTCCTCATTTGAGAAACTATTTCATTCTTTAAAAACTATATATAATATTTTATTTACTCAAACGTACAATATATTTTATCAATGTTTATTCATAATACTAATACTACTAGTAATACAAATTATATTTATAAATTATATAATCAGTTATAACTTTTTATATAGTAATTAAATTCATTTTAACTTCTGTTATTTTGTTTATATTCAGTTTTTGTTCTTGTTTCGTTACTGAGTGCAACCTTTGCTGTTCTGTAGCCAGAGATTCTCTCTTTGGAGCCGAACAAGGTTTTTTTCCATGGCAGAAACAATGTTTTACTAAGAGGAAGGAACCTGGAATCTGTTACTAAAATCCGTATTCAAGGGGATCTGGAGTGCATTCCTAAAGAGTGAGACTCTGTGTTTGTTTAGTGGTGTATATATGAATGTGTGTAGATTCAGATAAATCATACTGTATATCTCTTCTTTCAGATCTCCAGTGTTTGATCGCTCCAGTGACACGTTAAGGTTCCACATTCCTCCCAGTGGAACTAAAGGAACAGTGAAAGTGTGTGTTGTTACTCCTGACGACCGTTGTCATGGTAACAGCATCATCACTTACAGTTCTCAGCCCAGCTGCACTGGAATACAGCCCACAGTCAGCTGGAGCAGGTCAGACCGCTGTCTTCCACATCCCATCAGCTCCTCAAGATGACAACTGCACATTATAATTAATGAATCCAATGTCATACAGAACATTTTAGTCATTACATTAGCAAGAATGCTGTTAATGTGGAAAATATTATCTACAAAGTAATGAACTGATGAGACTTTTAGAGCAGATAAAAAAAAATTTGCAAAAAGGAAAAGCAGAAATGAATCATTGTGTCATTTCTACATGTTTTATCATATTTCTGTGATCAGCAGTTGACTAACTCACATGTGACACTAAGGCCGGGTAACTATAAAAACAACTAGATTAACTAACTCCACTGTCCTCATTTGTAAGACGCTTTGGATAAAAGCATCTGCTAAATGAACAAATGTAAATGTAAATGTAGATTAGCATCTACACCAGTGGACAATAAGATCTGTTTATGTTAAGCACACACTTTTCTTCCACTTTAAATTCTCAAGCTCATTACAGCAGGATTGATTCTGATTGGGTGTCAATGTTTTTAGCATTCATCATCTGGAAAAAAAAAAAAAATCATTCTGAAACTATAGCTGTGTTGTGGACACTACTATTCATTAATATTAAAAAGAATTTCAAGAACAATATCATTATCGTTATCGTTATCATCCTTGGTGTAAACAGGCCTTTAGACTAGTCTTGCTTAAACTGTTAGAGGTTTAAAAAGAGCAACCTGTTTTCTGACAGCCAGACTATTCTTAGGATTTTTTGTGAATTTTGCTTCCATTGGTTGTTGAAATGTGTGGTATTGTGAGTCTGTGAGTGCATGCAGAAGCCACATATGCTAAAATAACGGGCAATTCAAATGTTAATAAATAAGTATTTTCTATTATGTATTAATGGCTTTATGCAGTGGTGGAAGGAAGATTCATGTTCAGGGGAGCAATCTGGAATTAGCGGAGTCAGTTACTGTCCATCGCTTTAATGAAGTGCTGCAAACACATATTTCACAAAAAAGCAACACAAGCTCTGAGGTAAGATGTGTGCTTATTATTTCTGCATTGCTCACAGCTGTTTATCGGATACATAGAGGTTTGCTATTTATAATTTTAAAGTCTTCCAACTTCCATCACCTTACTGACATCCAACTTATGATGCTCAAACATTTCAAGCAATTGATTTAAGTTTTTTTTTATGTTTATTTAAACAAAATAGTATATATATATATATATATATATATATATATATATATATATATATATATTAGTTTATATATATTTTAATATTTTAATTTTAGTTCATGTCAGTTAACATGAAAATAATTATCTTCTTCTTTGTGGCAGAATTGTAATATCGACTATTGACTTTAACAGTATTCACAGCCTACATGCAGCTTTAAATGTCACATGTATTGTATTAGAATCATATTTTCATTGTCTCTCTTTCCCAGGATGTGTGGTTTGTCTCTGGTCCTTATGATGGCAGTGGTCAGTTTAGATTGTTGTTGAATGTTGGGAACTCCACTGTGGACTGTGTGGATTATTTCTCTTATAAACCTGATCCTGAATTCACTGGATTCACCACTGTACAGGTGGCCAATGATCTACAGGTGAACATTCAGGTGAGTTTAGTGATACAGTGAGTTTAGCATCAGTGCACAGTCTGCATGTTGTGGCATGCGTGGGTATTAAAAACTTTATATTTTTAGTAAATATTATTATATTTCTTAACATCAGCATGTGAAACACACAGCCTCCAAATCATCTTACACTTTCTGTTTCTCAGAAAAAGGCAGATATGTTGAATATGAGTATGAATGAGGTGACTGTGATGGGTCTACAGGGAGATCAGCGGTATCCATGTGTTTTGGAGAACATGGCATCCAATGCTATTATCTGTAAGATTAAAAGAGAATCAGGAGCCGTCTCAGCAGTGGATTCACTCACTGTGAGTATGTTTTTAATATTTTCAATTGTTTGGTAATTCCATGGATTTTTAAAGTTCACTTGGCCTCATAACACTGCTGTGTTAAGTTTAATGTAAATCTTACTTAACTTTGTAAAAGAAAAAGAAACTTATTTCATTGTCATTTCAGATCACGGTTGGGAAATATGTTCTCGGGATGAGTAATACAAAGAATCTGTTCTGCCTCAGTCCACACAATACACCTGGCCATATATGAAGGGAAACTGATGCTCAGCATCTTCCAGGAAAAAATTATAATAAGATGAAAAACTTATGAAAAACAATATGTTTTTTATGTTATGGTCAATCTGATTCATAAAGATATGATATAAATCTCTTTACATGTATAATTACAGTAGCCAGAATAAGAGCTCGACTGTCAAACATCTCCTGTCAGAGTCATTCTGTGTCTGAACAGCAGGTGGCGCTATCTACTCATTTATTATACACTGCAGAAACAGTTAACATTAGTACTGTAATACAATTAATCTGTTGTTGAAGACATTGATTGTAATTTTTATCATCGTACAACTACACAATTATTTTGCTGTTATTAATCTGATAACTGTTATCCATACACTGCATTAAACAGTATATTTACTAATAAAAATGCCTAATATACAGTATGAAATCTATTATAGTCTGGTCTATATTTAAATGGACAAATACACATAAACAACGTCATCAGAAAACAGATTTCAGAACACTCAGCAGCACACGCACAGCATTATTCACATTCACATTATAATGTGAAGCATTATTAATCAGTTATCTATATTTTATGGCTAATTTTAAAGTCTCGTTCACATTATTACTGTAGTTACATGACTAAAAGCCCCTTCGAGAACAGAATTATAATATAATAGGCTAACATAATCTGATCTATATTTAAACAGTTTACATCTAAATATCTCTTAAAGAATATTTACATAATATCTTCAGACACTAAAATATCTTTCAAAATCTTGTGGCTTACAGATTGAATATTTCTAATTTTCAATAAATGTAGAATGTTTAAAACCATTTTGCCATGTGATACATGCTGCAGAAGCACTGGACACCACAGGCTACATGTGCAGTGATTGCTTATATTTGGGGGTTTTTGGGTCCCAGTGCAGGTTATACCAGTGGGCCCTGTTTGAAACTTTTAATTTGTATGTTCGTTCGTTACACAATGTTTATGTTTTTTTTTCAGGTTTGTAGGTGTCTAGGTACAGAATCCGAATAATTAAATGTAAAATAGCACTACATAGTCTTCGATATACAAATTTTATATACAGTCAAAACAAAATGTATTCAGACACCTTCAACATTTCTCCCATGATCACAGTTTATTTTATATACTTTAGATAATGTTAATAAAATATGCCAAGAAAAGTTAACAAATTCATCTTGATCATGTCAGATTTGATAGAAAGGTATGTAATGGATCATAATCAACCAAAAATTCAGACAACTGTATGCCAAAGTTACACAACCATCAATACTTTGTTAAGCAGTTAGCAAGCAATGCTTAATTTTGTTCAGTCTGTGGTTTAAAAAGATCTCATTAGCAATTAAAGAAAAAAAAAACTCTTAAGCAAAACAAAGTGAAAACAAAGTCAGGTCAAAGTGTCTGAATAATTTTTGGTTTTGGAGGATATGAACTCTGGATATAAATCTTAAAGATCTTGTTAAAGGGACATTTTCTTTCTTACTTATAGCAAACATCTTTTCCAATATGCAGTTTAGAGCTTTAACATGCGTAACCTTAATTTCTAGGCAAATTTAAAAGTGAAAAAAGTGAAATGACATTCAGACAAGTTTGGTAACCCATTCTCAGAATTCGTGATCTGCATTTAACCCTTACAAAGTGCACACACACACACACCAGTTAACACACACAAACCATGAACACACACCCGGAGCAGTGGGCAGCTATTTATGCTTCGGTGCCCAGGGAGCAGTTGGGGGTTCGGTGCCTCAAGGGCACCTCAGTCATGGCATTGTCGGCCCGAGACTCTCTAAACTCTAAACACAAGGCCACGACTTCCCCCCGGAACTCTCACAACCCGACCACTCTATGTACAGATTGCTCGGCACACACTGTACAGGCTGATGGGTTTGGAGCGCCTGATGAACACCATTGGGAGTTGGTCCCAGAACTTCATTGGACACTGGTAAGGTGCTCCTCAGAACTCTTCCCATCAGAACCTGAGCTGGAGAGTAGGGCGTACCAGTGATCCTTGATGACTTGTTTGACCATTTTGATTGATCTTTTCATCAGCCTGTTTGACTGAGGATAGGTTGGACTTGAGTGTGTCAGCCTAATGCCCCACTCCACAGCAAACGTCTTCATTTCATAGCTAGCAAAGGGTGACCGCACACTAGCTCTTTTGCAATGCCATGCCTTGCATACATTGCTTTCATCTTTTCAATTAGTGTGTGTGTGTGCTGTCTTGTCTCTGATATTTTTATCATCTCAGGAAACTTTGACATGTAATCGACAATCAGTAGAAATGACTGACCACTAATTTCAAAGATGTTGGCAGATACTTTTAACCAGGGGAGCTCTGGGATTTCATGAGAGATGAGTGACTCTTTCTGGTGGCATGTTGGACACATCTCAACCATCTGTTTTATGTGTTTGGTCATTTCCAGGCAGATACAGAAATTTTCTGGCATGTGATTTTTGTGCGCTGGATTCTTTGGTGTGAGATATGTAGTTTCTGCAACATTCATCTCATTGACTCGGGAATCAAGATTCTCCCTGATACCAGTAATATGCCATCTTGCACAGTCACAGTGTGTCTGACAGGCCAAAACTGATGAATTGAGGGGCTGAGTTTCTTTCTATGTGTCGGCCATGCTTTCTTTTGAGTTTTCACAAGCAACTGGAGTGTACTGTCTCTTGCAGTAGCATCTCTAAGCTGCTTCAGCATTTATTTCCTGAGAGCCTCTGTTGCTTAAAGTGATTAAATGACCCTTTCATCACGAAGATCATCTCTACTTGTGTGTTGGCCATCAGCAATTAACATGTCCTTACCAGGGATGTATTGGACAATGAGTCAATGGTCATATTTCTTTAGCTGTAAGAGCAAACGTTGGAGTCTCGCTGGAGCTTTGCTCATCAGCTTCCTGAATATAGCCTCCAATATCTTTTAACTAGATTGGACATTCACACTGCGTCCATACACATACTGATGGAACTCTTTGGTCGAAAAGACAATCGCCAGTAGCTCTTTTTCAATCTGGGCATAGCTCTTTTCTGTATCCGTTAAAGACCTGGACGCATATGCTGTTGGTTGCCCCTCCTGCAGCAGACATGATTCTAAGCCATCTTTGGATGCGTCTGTTTGTTTGCAGAGTGCTGTGTTGGGATCGTAGTACCTGAGAACTGATGTGTTGTTGCATGTTTTGAGTGCAGACAGTGCCTTGTCGTGTTCTGGTAGCCACTGGAATGCAATGTCCTTTCTCAACAGCTGTCTGGGAGGAGCCGTGAGTGATGCCTTACATGGAATAATGGTGCAAGATATCTTATCATGCCCAAAAGACACTTCAGTGCTTGTCTAGAATATTTCTGCAGCCATATATGACTGGGATTGCTTTTGGATCGACATGAATATGATGTTCATCTGAAAACTGACCGAGCCCTTTAAAAACTGTTGGATGTTGCGCTATCAGCTCCTCTTTGGAGGTAGAATCCTTTCAACAGTCTCAAATCATTTTAGCATGTGCATTCATTCACATGCTTCCTTACCAAGTATTGGAATGGACGAGTGTCTGGTAATGTAAAAGGGTAAGCAAACTTGCACTTTGGGTGTGACACACTGAAGGTTGGCCACGCCTTCTGGCTTTAGTGTAGTTCCACCATACGCCACCAGCATTGTCGAAGTCAGTTGCAACAACACTGTTTTGTGAAGAGATTGATAAATGTTGAAAGGTATAATACTGGCTTCAGCTCCAAAATCAAATTTGAACTTCACTGACACATTTCTAATGTCTACATCTGTGTACAGAGTCACGGGTATCTTTTAGTTCAACTGACCCGATCAATAATGAATCAACATTGATATTTCTATTGCCTTTAGGCTTTGTGCCTTTATGTTTAGACATGCACACTGAAGCAAAGTGATTACTCTTTCCACAGTCATGACATGTTGCACCTAAGGCGAGATTTTCCACACTTTTTGCAGGTGAATGAAACTGCTTTGTGCTGTTGAGATGATGTTCTTTCATATCTCTTGTTCCGTTTTGCATCATTTGTCTTTTTTTAATGGCATGAACTGTTTTATTCTGCTCCGCCATTCCTTTAATCTGTGTTGTACCTGCCTCTGCTGCTCTTCAAATGTGTTTTTTCACATGTGTTTGTTTCTCTAAGAGCCTCTCCTTTAAACTCCTTTATCACTGATACTCAACACAATCGTGTCTCTTATCATGTCAGATTCCAATAAACCAAATTTGCAGTCCTTACTCTTTTGTTTAATTTCTGTGACATACTCATTGATGGTAATCGAATCAGGCATGGGGTAGGCCCAGAACTGATGCCTTTCAAAAACAACATTCCCGGTAAGCAATACTTCTCCAATACAGTAACTATATCTTGCATTGTTTCATTCTTCCCATCTGGCTCAATAGACAGTGAGTTGTATACTTATAAGGTCTCATCTCCTAAAGCATGAAGGAGAATGAAGATTTTTACCTTTTCACTTTTTTAAATCTGAACCTGTAGCAGTCATGTAAATGTTGAACCGCTGTATCTTCTCCAGTTTTCACCTGTATTCCCCGACATGAATAATGGAGGTGGTAATCTGAACTGATCCATGTTATTATTTTTTTTACTGTGGCAGATTTACTTAAGTCAGGATGAGCTCACTATCTTCGTCAAGTCTCAGTGATGTTAAACGCAGGCTCGAGTTCATGAAATGACTCTTCTGACACAATGTAGTGTTTCTTCTGTTGCAGTGTATCCGTTGCCGGCCGCCCACAATATGGAGGGGCGGCTGCCGTCCATGAGGGAGCGGAGGAGTCGGCGCAGTTCGCCAGGGGGCCGGAGCCTGCCGCCTCCGTGATGGAATCCAGAGGGTCAGGGAACGGGGACTCCTGCCGCTGCCCAAAATCGGAGGAGCCGTCGCCGTCCACCGGGCGGCGGAGGAGTGTCGTGCCGTCCGCCGAGGGCCGTCCAGTGCCACCGCCGGGCACCGCGGAGGAGATCACCCAGCCGGTGGAGGGCCAAGCAGCAGTGCGTCTGGGAACCGGAATTTGTTTTGTTTTTTTTCTCTCTCCCCTCTCTCGTCCTTGTCGCTCCTCCTTCCATCACCTTTTCTCTCGCCTCGTCTGTCCTACCCCCAGTTTCCCGCAGGTCCCCGTGAGTGGTCCCCCCCGGAGGGAAAGGGGGGAGTAGAGCGCAGTCTCGAGGGTACCCCCCGGCCTGCGAGGGGCGATGGGGGTATGTGGCGAGTGGGGCGGGGCCGAGAGGCGTGGGAACGAGGAGTGAGGCCAGGTGTAGTGATTGGAGATGAGCTACACCTGCGCCCCACCGCCAGTATCGAGTCCCACGTAGGAGATGGAAGGATATAAAACTGGAGCGACTACAGTGAAGGACGAGAGAGGACCAGGCCTGGGACATTATTTTATGTGTTTGCTTTTTATTTGTGCCCTCACGGCGACTGACACGCTGTTTTGTGTTTATTTTTGGCATTAAAGTCTTTATTTGATTGTGCGCCGGTTCCCGCCTCCTTCTTCCGGATGAATATGGAGTTTTTATATTACAGTTGTGTATATGGCTAATCATTTGATGTTTGTTTGTGTGTAGAGTTACTGTGCAAAAACAACATTTTATAAGATTTAAAATAGTTTTGAAAGAAGTATTTGCTTTTGCGAGAGATGCAGTGGTTACCTGCATCTGCATTTGCTTGCTTTGTTGTGTACATTTTGTGGTTTTGCATGTAGAGTTATTTTTTTCTTATATTGAAAAGTGTGAATGCAGTAGAGTGTGTCTGTGTCTGTGGTTTTGTGTGCTAAATACATCACTCTAAAAGACTGCAGAGCTGCTCTGGATCCTCTCTGCGGCTGGTGTGTGAACACACACAGGTCACATTGATATTAGTTGCAAGTAAATAAAATAATTTAATATGTTAGCTAGTTTGAAAAAAATCAATATACAACATGGCATAAACACTCTAAATTAATTATTTCTGTTTGTCTAGATGTTCCACCCAAGAGGAATGTTTGAAATCTTCATGGGTGTCCACCCCAAAAGACTCCCTTCCAGAAACAGCTACAGTTTCT